>NC_039487.1:10612366-10825488 GCF_003590095.1 Trichoplusia ni
TACGTCATATTTAAGTGTAAGTATTTTAATTTTTTTTTAATGTCAACATTCAAATAAGAACGTTTCTGCGTAGCAGTTTTTCTTTTTTTCAAACAAACAGACATTCTTATAAACTTCCCATGTACGCATGTTTAATAATATTCATTGATTGATGATATAATTTAATTTTAAATTGTGTAAAAAACATAACAATAAACCGCTTACTCTGGGCAGTAGTTTTATCTACTATGGGAAAATTATATTGCAGCTTTACATTTTCACCACAAAATATACACATATTTTTCACATAAAAAATCGTAAGTAATTAATTATGTGATACAAAGTTGCTAATAATAGCTATAAATAATACAACGTAAGCTAAATATGTCTTGAATTTTTCACTTGTCACATTGCGTATGCATTACAACGCGATTACTGGCCACTTTTAGTTTTTTATTATTTTGTTTTTAAATATTTTGAGTATCGATTTTGCTCATAAATGATCGAATACGTACTTCATACATAAACCTAAATGTGTAGACCAAACTTTTTACTCTACGTTTATAAGTCTCATACGATTCCCAATAAAAGTGGAAATAATACTTAGGTATATTATTGCATATTTCCTGCTTATATTCTCTAACACTCTGAACTGAATATTCGTATTACTAAAACTAGCTGTTGCCCGCGACTTTGTCCGCGTGGTTAGAAGATATAAGTTATGATTTATATCTACCCTTGTTTTTTCCACATTTTCCATTGTATCTTCGAAGCGTGATGGTTTATAGCCTAAAAGCTTCCTCGATGAATGATCTATTGAACACAAGAATATTTTTTCAATTTGAACCAGTAGTTTCTGAGATTAGCGCGTTCAAACAAACCAACAAACAATCAAACAAACAAACTCTTCAGCTTTATATATTAGTAAGTAAATACATCTATGTATAGATAATAAATTATTCAACACTACTTGCATAAATTACCTATATCCGTCCCGGAAACCCTTAAATGATTACCGTCCCTAGGCAGTCCAGGCCCTAGACACTAGATAGATTGAGAACAATGAATAGACAACGCATTTTATTTCCTAGACAGACATTATCGGCCTTAATAATTAAAGTTACCCCTCGGTTCCAGACATTGACAAATATAAACGGAAAAAAAAACTTAGTAACCGACTCTACAAAACAAGCAAAATTTTTATTTTTCATTATACCCACAAAGAAATACAATCGATATTTTATTACGATAATTCCTAATCGTTACAAATCGAAACATTTTAAGCTTAATAGGCAAAAAAGTATTTAAAATTACAAACATGATAATTCGAAATTCCAAAAAATAAATTTACGCTTGAATAAATTATAATCATCGATTATAATTTAAAAAATTCCTTTCTTCCGATCGGGCGGATCAAATCGATTCCCATAGAATCGATTAGACACATACTTTCACAACACTAATGAACGTGATTGACCTATTTTTCTATGAATTGAATGTATTTTTATGTGGTAAATAAATGTTTGATGTGATTTGTTAAGTCATTGTTATTATTCATTAAGTATGATTGTCTGTAAGCAATCTTTTGAGGTTGTCAGTGCCTTTGTTGCAGATACAATAGAGATTTTACGCTATATCTATACATTATCCACGTCAATAATATTTTTATTATTTTACTACTTCATTTAATAGAAACTTGCGTTAATTTTATTTATTCTTGTTTTAAGTGAAATTAAATCTCAATCGATCTAAATCAAACTGAAAAGTGTACTCTTCATCATTTTACGTTTTTGATCAAAAATTTTATAAACTCAGTCGATAGGCTTTATTTGAAAAAGACTACGACGATGCCAAGTTAAAGTAAGTGTTCTTTGAATTTCCTTTTTTATTTATGGTTTACCAACAGATGTTATAAAATTGATAAACAACACAAAGTCCGTTACTCCATTTTTCATTAAACCTTTCAAAGTAACGCGCAGCACTAAACAAAATAAATTATTAACGGCACACGTAGTGACGTGCCACCATCACTTCTCAATCGATAAACAAATCGATTCAATATTCTTTATGGTCTGACAAAATGTCACTTTGACATCTGACACTTGACACCTGCTTCGTGAAATCGACAAAAATATTAAACGATTAATTAACTGGTCAGACGGTTTGGACACAAAGAAAGATTGCAAAATAAATTCCCTTTTTAATAATTACGTAGAGTTCGTGTGTGTTTCTTTAAGTGGATTTTCTGGTTACTTTTTTAAAACCGTACAATTTATTTTGTGATTTGTCGGCTGGGATAACGTTTGACACGAATATGTATAACAAACAATATTTTTTATTGGTTTAAAAACAAAAGAGCTGTGGACTCTTTCCATATCTCTGCGATAATCTATTGTTTGAGTTATAATTGAGCATTTTCCCCAAATATGACAGGCCTGTTGGTTTAGTGGTTAAAGGCCCTTATTGCTACACATTAGGTCGTGGGTTCAATAGAACATATTTGTGCAGTGAGCTCAATAATTTGCTCTGTCTGGGTTTAATATTTCTATAATATATTTATAAACATACATAAATATGCGTATAAGTCGTCTAGAACTCTTAATAATCTATGTTTTGTTCGAGACTAGATGGCGTTGCGTTATTTGTAATTAATTATATAAGCAGACTGTTCTTTTGGATGTTTCGTTATTTATTAATAACGCCAAACTGAAGCTCAAAACAAAAGCCATCGAAAGTGTTATCAATCATTATTATTTTGGTATATTAAAACAATATTCTCAATCAATCAATGTTGACGATAATCAATCAATGACTACCATGTTAGTTTAGTAGCACCTGTCTGATTAGCTCCTTAGTATCAAAGGTTTTGTGGCTTACAAAAAATTAAAGAGTTTTTTTTTATCTATACACTATATTATATATTAATATATAAAGCTGAAGAGTTTGTTTGTTTGAACGTGCTAATCTCAGGAACTACTGGCTCAAATTTAAAAGTGTTGTCTTTTGTGTTGAATAGATCATTTATCAAGGAAGGCTATAGGTTATATAACATCACGCTGTGACTAATAGGAGCGGAGATACAATGGAAATAGTGGAAAAAACGGGGAAAATTATTCATCTGTGAGGGCTTCCGTTCAAAACGGTTCAAGATCTTCTAACCACGTGGACGAAGTCGCGGGCAGCATCTAGTTAGGTATTAATATGAGGGAATTGTCCTTTTGTATAGAATAATTGTAAATAGATTCTTGGAAGGGTTTTCGGAAGGCTGGTCAATTTGATCTGCTGATGATTGGTATGGTCCCGGTTGTGATTTGTTGTCCATAAGAGACATTATTATCACGTTGAGGGCATGGATAGCCGAGTGGTAGAGACCACCACGCCAAACCTTCGATACTCGCGTAGGAGAAACATTTGTCTAATCCACGAATAGTGGTTTCTTAGGTTTACGCGAATGTTAGACATTGAAATGAAACGACTTTTAAAAAGTTCCTGCGTCACAAGGATTAAATTTCGAGGTGCAGGAGTCGATAGGTAAAAAAAATATATACAGGTGACCTTGCCTTGATTCTTTAATAGTTTCCTTCCAGCATATATAAGAGAAGAAGATAGCAAAATATATCGAACTTTCTTACCTTATCTTAAAACGAATAATAATCCAGATTCCCTTAACTGTTTTACACAGATCACTTATTTTAGACATTAATAACTCTTAATTTCTTGTTTTTCACTTTGATAATAAACCACATAATACAGGCTTAAACCACGTAACCTTTTTTGTACTGCACACGTGGGCATTCCATCTACGTTCCCGAGGAAATCTAAACTTATTTTCAAATGCTTTAAACCTTCTATTCATTCACTTTTACACTTTTTAAGAACCATAGACGCGTTGAAAACTATTTGGACGGACTTTAACAAGATATAAATATATATTTATCAATAACCTTTAAATCAATATTATTTACTAACATTTAAATAACACAATTTCCTCGTTCGTGTACTTCTAAAAACGATTAACCAACATGGTCCACGCTTTAGCACTAATGTACAAATATTTTTACCCTGGGCAGTGTACCGTCAGCTAATTACAAAACCCAATAATAATACTCATCTAATCTCTTCACAAAAGGACCCTAAAAGTACGGTCAGCAGAATAATAATTATGATATTCAAATGAGTTTGGCCAGGTGTCCGTTGGATTGAAAAAACTATCAATTGTACCGAATGTTCTTTATAGGAATTTCTTTGCTGACCCTACTCAATTGAGGCGTAAAGGATCTATTGTGTATGTTTTTTTGTAAAGGATTATTGACCTTATGTGTTCTACTTAGGGTTGGGTTTTAAAGTGGTAGTAATAATTGGTATTTACAAGTTTATTGAATTTGGACAATATAAGACTCTACCGTTCTATACGTATGAATGTGCAAAAAATACAACACTAAAATCTGAAAATATATTGATACTTATAAATGGCAATTAATAATTAATAAAACAGCCAAAACACCACTGTGTGTATCAGAACTTACTAAAAGCATATGAAATATTTAATCTTAATAAAATTATACAGAACTAGCTGTTGCCCGCGACTTCGTCCGCGTGGTTAGAAGATATAAGTTATAATTTATACCTGCCTTCTATCTATCTATCTGCCTTCTATCTATCTTGTAGGATTCAGTCAGCGTTTGCAATGTAAGCGCAAAAAATGTGTTTTTTTACGACCTCACATTAGAAACTTCAAAAAGTTATTCTGATGTATAAGCTATATTGAGGTAAAGTTTCATTCAAATCCATTCAGTAGTTTTTACGTGAAAGAGTAACAAACATCCATACATCCATACTTACAAACTTTCGCCTTTATAATAGTAGTAGGATTAAAAAAAAAACGAATTCCGAAAACAAAAGAATGTAGGTACAATATCATTGAAAACAATAGCTCTCTTTTTAAAACTGCAACCGCTACCAAATTTAAAGGGTTAACTCGGACGCATGGGTCCGCATGACCCCTGCCTATTGACATAATCTTTAGAGGACAAACAATATCGTTTGTCCAAAATAGGGTCAGGGGCCCAGCTGCCGGTAATTACAATGCACTTTCAATTTGGACAGATTTGACCTTCGCAATGAGCCATGAGGTAGGTACCCTTTCGTGCAAAAAACTGTTTAAAAATCTTTTGAATGCTGTTGTGTAATGATGGTAAACAGTGCTTTAATTCTTGCATTCATAAACTTTATTACATTATGTCTTTTTAGCTGTAGATAATTCAGTACATTATTATTAAATGTAGGGTTTACCAAAAATCTTTTGTAAACAATTAAAATTATACTTTATTTGCGACCAACTAGGACGTTGGTCACTGAAATGTTTCTTCATATAATAGATAGGTAGATGTAAGTATATACAGCAATATTTTGAAGTGTTTTCAGTGTAAAAATGTATTTTCAATATAGAAAATAACTTTCTATTCTAGAAAGTGCAATATTTTTTTCTTTTATTCTATTTTCGATCTTATATTCGGCCATTTTCCACCTACACCTGACATGACACCTATTACAATATTTTGAAATTAAAAAGCATTACAAAAGTAAAAAGGAACATTGTATGGAAATAACTATGAAAGCCCATACCACGTAGACAGAGAAAACTATTGTCTTCGCCATACCATGACCATTGCTATCGCGACTACTGCCATCTATGAGGGGTGTCCACAACTAAAATTTGTCATTTTGCTAACGACATCTGTACATTATTAAAGTAACTACAAAGAGAAACACCTTTTAGTGTTTTGTCTTTAGATTCGGAACGTTATGAATGCAAGTAAATTCATAATCACTAATTATCTAACTACTAGCTAACTATTAATTTAAATTTATGAATTCGTTATTGTAATCGTATTCATAAATTATCATCATACAAATATTCGATGATAGTTCTTGAAAATTGAATAAATCGAGCTTTCGTGTTCTAGTGTCGATGAAAGCGCCATCTATAAGCGATTGTGAATAACAACTGCACCTATGTACGCAAGCCAAGAGTTAAGAGTACAAAAAGTCAAGGATAGGTGGCGCTAGCAGTATAATTTGAATGACAGTCAGTCACCCAGAAATAAAGTTCTTTTATTTACATAAAAACGTTTTATTTGTAAAGCTAATTTCTTCCTGTCACATAAATGATATACTGTTACTTTTATTTAAGTTCAGTTTCGAGTCAAAAAATTCAAATTCTTTGTCCAGTCCTTTCACGCCCATAAAGTACGGATAATTATTGTGTGTCGCCAAATAAAAAATACCTTCAACGCTCTTATTAGTATTCAAACCTAGAATATTCGTTATTAAGGGATGTTTACCGTAGCATTCTTTATTCCTTGCTTCTTGTACTAAATCACATTGCATCGCAATAAAACTGTTAGGATTTTGTAGAGCAGCTATCCAAAGGCTAAAAGCCCTAATGTGACTGCAGATGACATTGCAGGGGGCCCAAAATAGGTCCCCAGGTTGATATTCCCCACCGTTGACGTAAAAATTAACATGGCCGACGGGGGCCGCCATTCCGTAGCCATCAATGTTCGTATTGACAGTGTCCACGAAATCCGCATCCGATTTATCTAGCCGGTCCTTCGGTCCTAAGTTTCGGAAGCAAGGACCAGAGGGGTCTAAGCCAGTTAGTCTGGATATGTTCATTCCCGTTAGAAGCCTGTAGTTCTTTGCTATGAAGCTTATTGTGTGTCCGCCTAGACTGAGACCTACAAGCTCCAGTTTTGTAGGGTTTAAGCCATGTTTGGTTAATGTGACCAACATTTCTCCGACGTGTTTCCCGATGGTACGCATGTTGTTTGCTGCCCTGAAACGAAGATGATAGAGATGTAGCAGAAGACTTTTAATCTAGAAAATATTAAATATAAGATACTAAATAATAAGTAGACTTATTGACTCTATGCTCTATTTGGATCTAATGAACCGATTTCAAAAATTCAATACTATAGCCACATTGTGAGCGACATATTCTCTATATTAACCCAAAAAATATCACTTAACAAAGTGGACACGGTTCAACTAAAACAAATAATAAAACATTAAAATACTCACTGAGGATAAGAAACAGTCGTAAACTTATTCGTATTCAATAGAAAGACATTATATCCCAACTTCTTATAAGCGACCCCTAAAGTCAAAGCAAAGGGATAGCTCGGGTGGTCCATGAACCCCCCCACATACATGACAGTGGGCTTACTATAGTCGATATTAGGGTCTTTGGCCATATCTAAAACTTGGTAATAGTTGTATTGCTTCTTCCAAGAGAATATGCTGCTGCTGCTTTGGACTGAGATTGTGAGATATTTTAGCGCTTCTGGTGATATCGATCTTGGTGTTTCTGTTCCTGGACCTGTTAAAAATAAAGGTGTCACTTAGTGGTTTTGTTATTTGTATTTCTTTTGGTCTACGGGATAACTTCAAGGGAGAAAAATGAAAATCGTTCCTTTAAAGGCATGTACGTAGATTGGGGCAGGTAGTGGGGAGACAGGTCAACCATGTAAAGGCCTAAAATTGTAGACTGTTTTGATAACGGACTATAACAAAGCAAACAAAACTTAGAAAACCAGGAGACAAGAAGTATTTCAAGAACTGTGTTAGCATTACGGAGGGCGGAAAGGTCAATTTAATGCATTTCACATCATCCATGCATGAAAATGGTAAACACAGTTAAGTCTATATCTAGTACTATGACGATCATTGAGAATAAAAATGTCGTTAAAAAACTACATCTCCAGTATCAGTTTGAATACTTCGAACCATCACTTAAATTTTAAGATTTCGTAACCAAAGGCTAAAAGCGAAATCTTATTACTAAGGCACTGCTGTCTGTCCATTCGTCCTTCCGTGAGTCACCAGGCTGTTCCTCCCAGTGATAGCTTTCCAGTAGACTTTTCCATAAATATTTTTTTTTTCTACGTATACCGAATCCTCAGGTTTTTAAGTCTGGATGGCACTTGACTGGTTTTTATCATAGGACAAATAATCGTTGACATCATCACTATCAATACTCATTTCCTTGCTGTGGTTTAAATAAACATATTGACATACACACCTAATCTGACTAACTTTGGTATATCTACTTGAATAAACACGTATGATAGTGACTCAAAGGACCAGCTGTGGTCCTTGACCTTCTTAGAATGTTAAAACTTTGTACACTAAATGAATCAAAAAAGGTTGTGGTTTTTGTATTCGCTTTTTAGTTTCAACAAGGATCTATATTGTTGATTATAAAATACATTTAATACATGTACTTAACGGCAGAAATTAGAACTTTTTGAAATCAAAAAATCGTATGGTCTACGTCCTTTATTCGTTAGCGGTGAAGGATTAGTGATAGCCCATCACCGCTTCTTAAGTGCTTATGCTGTCAAGAAGAAGAGTCGCAACAAACTCCACAACATAAACCAAGAGTGTCCTTGTCCTAGAGTTTTTCTATGTAGTATGTAGAATATAGATACATGAACCAACTAAAGTAATGAACCAACTAAAGCCAGTTGTGACAATAGAAAACGAAGTAAAAGAAGAGATGGAAAACACCGATTTAATCATGAAGAGCCGATTGGCAACCTTCGTTAGTCGAAACAGCACAGTAAAAAGAACAACATTACTCACAATCTGGCAAATATCCCGCTGGTGAACCTTCTAAAGCCGTTGAACCAAAAACAGAAACTAATTCACTCACAAACGCGACACAAATTAATAAAATTTGATACATTTTTACCCGTAAATCACTACACAGATATATGTATATTTTGATACTGAAATAATCTCCGTCTTTTCGTGTGGTTGGTCAGAGTTTAAAGACCGTCAGTAGGCCTTTGACTTTTGTCAAAAACACCCTCGAAATATGTAGGAATAGGGTTGTTTTTCTACGTCATGCTTAATACTGAAAGACGTAAGCCCAGTCTAGATTATAATACTCCGTCGTGATACTGACAATGATAAAGTGATGAATGTCACCAACTAATGATTTCTTGAGGGTTTAAATTGTAGAAGTTAACACCTAACCTTCGTGTTATCTAAACTTTGTTTGTGATAAGGAAATCTATGAATAGTATGATAACTTATACTGAACAAATGTTTAGGTGGCCGCTAACTAGAATATAGGCAAGAAACACATAAGTCCTTCTTGTTATCTCTGCATCACCCTATGACTAACTGGCAGAAAACTCAACCAGTCAGTCATCATAAGAATTATAAATAAAGCTGTAGTTTTTTATAATTGATTTTTGTCGAGCTAATTTTCTGAACAAATGTTTCCCTTCTAAATCTATTTTTTTAACAATTGAAACATACTCACATAAAATAAAAACTACTAAGCCAAACTTGATAAAATATGACAAATCGATGGAACCCAATTACATCTATTAGGTACACATTGAATAAAAAATAATCAACAAAATCGGTTCCTCCAGTCCGAAGTTCTAAAGAACATGAATTGAGATCTTTCTCCTTTTTGAAGTCGGTTGAAAAAATAATCGATTTAAAAAATCGAAATACCCACGTGTTTAATAGTGAAATTTTGACACGGAGGAGCTCGTGGCGAAGCTATAACCGCATAAGTGATTCGATCACAGGTTAAGCTATGCTTGATGCGGTTGGTCCGTAGATGGGTGACCATCTTTGTCATAACGAGTTCCTCCGTGTTTCGGAAGGCACGTTAAATTGTGGGTCCCGGCTGTTATTCCTACATCTTTGGCAGTCATTACAGGTAGTCAGAAGCTTGAAAAAGTCTGACAGCCAGTCTAACCAAGGGGTATCGTGTTGCCCAGGTAACTGGGTTACGGAGGTCAGATAGGCAGTCGCTCCTTGTGAAACACGGGTACTTAGCTAAAACCGGTTGGGCTGGTAGCCGACCCCAACATAGTTGGGAAAAGGCTAGGCCGATGATGAAATTTTGACAGTTTTTATAGTTGTAAATTGCATTGTCATCGGGTTTGAAGCTACCCTGAAAATTTCAGTGTGCTAGCTTATCGAGAAGTGAGTTGCAAAAATCCAACCGGAACGACAAACAAACTAACAAGAAAGTGAATATGTAAAACATGAGGAAAAACAGTTACTCACAATCATCTTCATTTCCATATAAATCATCAAAATCACAAATAACTTCAGTAAACAATAAAAATACAAAGAACTGTGAAACAGATGACATCTTTCGTGCAAATGAGCCAACAAAATAAACACTGAATAAATTATGTGTTTATAAGTAAATACATATCCCACCAAAAACATTAAATGTAAAAAAATGCCAAGTCTCTCGATGCAGTCTTTCCATCGTAAAAAGTTTTGAGATCTCATAGAAGCCAAGTCCTATTCAAAATATTTTGTAGTTATAAATCAACATTTAGTAATTGTATCAATAGTTTTCTTTATATTATAATTATAGTGACTTGGCAATGAGCACAAGAAGAAACAAATAAAACGGCATATTTGTAGGAGTTGAAAGTTACACACACCGCATGCGTAAACATTAATATCACAAAATTAATTTTTTTTTTGGTTTATCCGTGTCGTCCCAACCGAATTTCGGCAACGGCAGTCAGTCTTAGTGTACTCTCGATTCATTTACTTTCATAAAGCGATGGCCCGTAAGGTATTCTTAATTATTGTATTGGAGCATGTAGTCGGTAGTGACCATCATGATTCACACATAACAAATAATCTGATCACTGGTCTCGTCAGTAACATTTGCACATAATTCCAGGCATCAAGCAGCTTTTAATTTGTGCTCATTGCCAAGTCACTATAATTATAATATAAAGAAAACTATTGATACAATTACTAAATGTTGATTTATAACTACAAAATATTTTGAATAGGACTTGGCTTCTATGAGATCTCAAAACTTTTTACGATGGAAAGACTGCATCGAGAGACTTGGCATTTTTTTACATTTAATGTTTTTGGTGGGATCTCATTTATTTTTTGTAAGTGTATTTCTTTCTTTTTTTTTAGGTGTCATAATTTCTAGGACTTCAGCTACTGCTTTGCTTAGAACCCATTCTCTATCTCTATCTCTTTTGTTTCTTCTCTGAGACTTCGTTACTTCTAATGTAAACAAGCTTAAACTTATATATATATGCATATATATATCTACTAACTTACAAACTATAGCTAAACTAAACTAAATAACACGTAAAGTTCTCCGAATATCAATTATCACTACAATATTTTTTAGTTTCGAAATGGTTTTTCATAGACAGGTGGCGCTATCAAATGAAAATTATCGAATTATTCTGAAGTACTACTTAGACTGCGCTTTGTAACGAAACCATAGCGCGATTCAGACACGTACAACGCCATCTATCGAGCGCGCATACAATATTTATCGCAATACAATGGAGTTTTAGCTTTATTAATTTAATGAATTATGAATTTTATGTATTAATTTGTATTAATGATAGTCTGTGTATTACATTTATATTATTCTTTTCTATTCTATGTATGTATTCATCCAATTGAATAGGTACTTAAACAACGAACAAAGTTAACAATGCAGTCAAAATCCATACATAATGTTCTTGCCAAACCGCAAATATAAAATTGTTTTCTATGGCATATTATTTTTTAATGTTTTTATAATTTTTCCTTTATATGTGGCTAAGGACCTATCTTGGTGCAAAATTTGAAGTTTCTAAGTCTGCTAGAAGTACCTTAGATTTTTGATGATCTGTCAGTGAGTCAGTGAGTGACAAAATGGTGTAACTTTGATCGACCGTAACTCCTAAACCATTAATTCAATTGGCATGTAATTTCGAACTTAAGCTTGTTCTAATGCCTACTATTATTCCCCGAAAAGCTAAACTCCTAGCTTTGTCCACGTCGAAGATACAGGGGGGGCGAAACAGCCGCGAATCGCTTCGAGAAAAGATGGTACGGCCGTGCCCGTTTTGCTCGAGACTTGGCAGGGGCACTGCCGTGCCCTCAGATTTATCACAGGGTTTTCACTCTCATTTGTTCTTCAAAATTTTTAATTTTGCCTTTATATATCGGATGACTGTTTCAAAAAATTTTTTCCCGGTTTTAGAGCCAGGCTAGGCTTCAGAGCCAGAAACAGTGACATTGCATACAACCTTGTACCAAAATATAAAATCACTCGATATTTCTGAGATTTGTAAAACTAGCTGTTGCTCATGGCTTTGCTGAATACCTGTAGATTTAGCAGCAGAACATGTCACGTCTGCGACTTTTATACCAAATTTCATCGAAATTGTTCCAGATTTTTGAGCGTGAAGAGGCGGCAGACTTTTATAATATTAGTGAGAATATATACATAAGTATACATAAGTGAAACATTTTTTCATTAACCTGCCTTACAGTCGGCTCACCATCCTTATTCAAACATCATTGATAAAACTTTCCCGCATCACAAGTACCCGTATGTTGAGTTCTAGTTTGGAATAGTCTCATTAATTATTATGATTTAATAGTTTATGTTATTTCAAGGAAAATCTGATCTAGGTAATCCATTTAAAAATTAATACGGTAAGCGATTTTTATAAACCAAGCGCGTAATTGCTGCATGCGCCTCATCGCGACTGTTTTAAATTTCTTCTTTAAGCATTTTGTTGCTTTATGTATTTCATCAGGCGCTATTTGCAGATCTGCCAAATATGTGTCGTCTTGTAGATAACTTTTTTAACTAGCCTATTTTATATACATAGTAATATTAAAATATAAACAGTCCTGGGTCCTGGTCCTAAACAATCTAATTATCTTACTTTTGTGAACAGAAGGCTGCTCTACAATGTAGTGCGTTGTCCCGCTTGTGTCAATTGCAAGTCTTACTTTAAGAGAATTCCTTCGTACTACAAAACCAAATAGGAACAAAACATAATAATAGGGTATTTATTAAGTATCTAAGCAGTCCTTTAGGCAAGTTTTCCCAAGAGTTTTAACACTCCATGTTATCACATTTTTAAAAGAGAAGAGATCAAAGCAATTAATATGATGAAATGTATGCTACTGGGGGCTAGTATCGTGTCCAATATTTATTATAAATCTGTCTCAGTGACTAAGACGACAATTATCATTCTTTGAACACGGAATATGGACGTGACGGACTTGATCTACAACTTACACTATGAAACAAAAGTTCAAGGTCGTTAAAATGGTTCTCAAATTAAGTTTATGTAAATGTTTTTGTATGGCACGGAAAGAGGCCTTGTTCAAGTGAAAAGTTGTCGCACAACATTAGTGTATTTGAATTGATTTTATATTCTTTTAGAATTTTAAAAAAGGTAACACTTTAGAAACATACGACCGATTCGAAATGAAAACTACCGACCCAAACTTAAAAAAAATTTATGATGCTACATGACAGCAATTTACGTTAAATTGAAAAGGGAATCAACAAAATTGTCGAATTGGAATCCTACTTCTTTTTGAAATCGGTTTAAAATGAAAAAGTTACTTAACTTACTGCTGAAGCTGTCTGTTTTTCTTTTAGAAGTAGTAGTGTGGAAGTAAGACGGCGCATAAGACGGTGTAGAGCAGAATCTTTTTCACAAGTATTCTTATTTGCCTAAGTGCTGGTGGAACGTTCTGTGCCCTTACTGTGTCGCAAAGGGCCACTTCCAAACTGTATTTAAAAAAAAAAAACGACACCCGCAATAAGGAATTTAATCCATGTGTCGCGGGAGATTTTACAAATCACATGCACAAGACACCCAGACTCGTGGATTACACAAATGCTTGCCCTTCGCGGGGATAGAACCCGCGATACGTCGCGCTCAGTGCAGTCAATAGTAATTAAGCTTAGTACTTTCTATAAAGGTCATCAATTCAAAAGGAGTTATAATAAAACATCAACTGTGGTTTTATTGTAGTTATTATAATTTCTTAATGACTCCGAAGTAAACCACAATGAAAACTTAATGTCCTCCTGACCAAATTCAGGTCATAGCAGATAATTTGTTCGTAGATTAACCATGAACGTAGAATATATATTTTTTATAAACTTTCTCCAGATTTATTTTTAGCGACTGCAGCAATAATCATGTTTCGCAAATTTTCAGCTAATATGCCCAAAGAAGATGGCAAAAAAATATTAAAGCATAAAAAAACATTTCGAAAATCTTTTCACTAAGACCTTTGTCATACGTTCAAATTGAATCTAAATGTAAGCATAATATGAGAAGCCTTATGAGATATAGACGGGTTCGGATGAAAAATAGATGGACAGAAAGCGGTTCCCCAGTAATAATATTCTGTTTCTACCTATAATCACAAATATCGTCAATTTATAAGTATGTATTAACAACCTCTCCATGTTTTGGAATGTCCTTCCTTACTTATCCATGTAGGGGGATTGTCGTAAGACCTCTTAGACCTCTGGTTACCCAACATTCTGATATAATACAGGGAAAATTAATTAATAATTAAGTACGTAATTTCTGGGCATGTTTTGGGATGGTCACTGACATTGGTACTTATGACCCCAAGGGATGTAGCTTGAATATTGTTAAATCAAGAGTTCCTGTATTTTTTTGTTGATAACTGAATTTAATGATTACCTACCTGTCCGGAGCATATCTTACCTATGTACAATGTCAGAAGCAAAAGGCTTAATTTTATTACAGACATTCTTATCGCTCATTTTGCGGTGAATATAATATTTTTTCTACATTCATATCTCTATTTCTCTACCTAGCTATATTAAGTCGGCTCCTAGTCTTACAGGGTTCAGCACCTACCCACATTAACTTCAAGAACTTAACACATTTTCCTAGTCAAAAAAAAAGACGCAGCAAGGAAAAATAAAACATTACACACTCATGAAAAATTAATGAATAAACTCTACTTAACAGTACTTTAAGATAATGCTTGAACTGTAAATAGGTGCAAAAAGTACCAAGTGGCTGCAGACTTCCGGCGCAGGATGCGCACGCGCATACGATCTTTGATAACGGTCATCTTTTTACAGAGACAAGGCAAGTTATGCCTATAATAAACATAAAATTAACGACAAACGTTGTGATCGAAGTTTTGTAGAGTCGAAATATAGCAGCTGATTACTGATTTGTAAAAGTGAATTACACTGTGATTCTTTTTCTTTTTTGAACTCGGAAAATTCATTGTTTTTGTGAATTTATAAAGACTACAATATACGACTATTACAATTGAATTTATTAAAATTTAGACTTTTTTTAGGATACAGTATCAAAAGGGGTAAAAATACTCAATACTTAATGATTTATTGCGTTCTATAATGTACATGATGGTCTTAAAAATATAATAATACAGAATCATTATGGACCCTGTCGGGCACAGCAATATCTTATGATGGAATAAATGCAAGCTGAGTCTCCACTGTCCGTCCGTCCTTTTACCGGCTCTATCTCACGAACCGTAATACCTAGGCGATTTGAGAATAGCTTAGATAATTTTGTACGTTTTTAATAAAAAAAGTAATAACAATAATACAGAAATATATTTACAGAAACTGTCTTCACATGATTTGAAAAATATACTATGAACTAAAAACGATTTAACGCCAAATATTTCTATAAAATGATTATAGCCTATTTACTTAGCCTTGTTTCAAATAATTGCGATTTATTCGCGGATAACTATTCAGTTCTCATAAGTTAACATCAAAAGGTACCGCAGTTTCTCAACAACACAAAATCCATCCATGCTGTTTTTTTCTTTAATGACTGGCGCACGCTAAGCCTGCACAGCCTTCTTTTTCCATTTTATTTCCTATTTCGGTGCCTCTCCCACCATTTGCCGAGAAAATGGCGGCGCTACAGTCAGTGCTGTGCGCGACTGCGACTCGTGCGCATGAGGCGCCCGACAACAAAATAGCAACGAAACTTCCGAAATTGTGTTTTGTTTGAAATCAATCGAAGTCCGATCTGTGCTTATTAAACTTGTGTTGATAATTAAAACTGTGCTGTGACTTGTGACGTCACTATTCTGTTTTCGTGTTATCTCAAGGAATTATCTTGTAGCGTGGACTAGTGCAATTGTTTTCTTTGTTGACGTACACCAGCTGTCAAAATAAACGGATTATCAAGGTGAGCCGATTGATTTCCGATAGGTTTTTGTTTCAACACTTGTTGTCTCGAAGTTTAACAATCGATTTGTACAGTCTCGATTAATCGTTTCGAGAATCGAATAAATCGTATTTACGTTGACATTATTAGGATTTGCGTATAATCTACATTCGTTGGTTTTATGCGTTAGTAAATGATCGCTTAAAACTTTATGTTGGTTGTAAATTGTTGGAATATGCTCGCAGTTATTTGTAGGTATTTCAGTTGGTATATTAACGATTTTGGGGCGTCATATGAGATGTTAATACAGAATCGGAATTGTTTGATGTTATATGGATGCTCATTAAAACATTCGGGTCATGGACTATGTTGAAAACATCGATGTTACTAATATTTAAAAACACAGATGTTATTTTTTCGAACTGTTTAAAACAAAAATATCTTTCAGTATTCGGTTTGTATAAATTATTGTTTTTGTATTTCGCACTCGAAAATGTAAAGTACTTACCCCTAAATAACTATTAAATTTATTATTCTTTCTTTTACACATTTTTAATACCTACTAAATACATGATCAACGCCCATGAAGTTTCAAAATCATTGTCATCTCATTCGGTACGAATTAATCCGATACTTAACAGACGTTTCAATGTCTATCAAATATCGTTTTTGCGTGAACGTATTTAGTTTGTGATTATTACCAAACTTTATGCGCTCAAATGGCCTTACTGAATCTAGTTTAGGATATTTAATTACATACTCATTGATTTATTCAAGATGTATTTAGACAAATGTAACTATGGACTTTTAAGGTCAGATTTATTGTAATATTTCTGATAAAAAGTATATCTGTACATCCTCAAACCAAAAAGTATGAATGGGGTTATTTACCCCATTCAAAAACTTTTACAAAATTCCAGAGAAGGATATGGGGTCGATTAATAAAATTGTAACATAATTGTGCTTTACATAATTCATGGTTTTGAGAGCTGAGCGATAATACGTACTTATTATTTTTGATTATTGTATAAACAACAAGAATAAGAACGCGAATTGCCACCATACTTGCCCAATGTTGATTAGCGATTCCAGATACCAATATTTGGGATTATCCTTGACGATGTTATCCTTCACCATTTGAACTATTTAGAATTATTCTAAACATTTTGTTTCAAGATATTGCAAATAGATATTCAGAACACATACATCCCACGCGTATTTCAAATGCTAAATAAATACACAAATTTTAACATCTTAAAAATTACGAAACAAAATTTTTGTGTGGGCAGCTTTTACTGCCCAGTATACATAAAATTATACTAATAATGCTAACCATAAAGTTTATGAGATACAGACGAGAATTTATACTCTTTCGCAAAAAAAAACTGAACAAATAGCATGAAAATGATTAATATCAGCGATTAAATGGGATGAGAGTAGTGCTATAAATCTTCGTCTTAAATAAAGCAAAATGTTGTGTTTCCTTTCTACTAATAAAACCTTTATATAATGGGAGTCCTCGACGAAACGACTTTTGCTATAGATATCCCAAAACTACTCTTGGTACATTTAAAATATGCACGAGCCAACATTCGGAGATGAAAAAAATTAACAAAATTGTTTGACCAATAACGCTTTTTGCAAAAACTCAAAAAATCCATCCATTCCATATTTTGAGTGGGTTAAAACGATAAAACTTAGAACAATAATTTAGAGATCACACAGACGCCTCTATAATTTAAATTCGCTTAAAAATAAAATAACTTATTCAGTATTAAAAATATGTTAACTCAAAAATGCATATTCTTGCATAGACAAGTGTGTTTCCTTCCTTTTATTAATGATAGTCTTAAGGTTGTCTGTCTACGATCGCTAGACCGATAAGTCAAACAAACATATTTAAATATTAGATTAAACTTTAACTTCGACACTAATAGCATATCCTAAAGTAAAATAACTTATATTCATTGAAATGAAACTACTTTTACGGATTTTATCGCGGTTTAATTTTAGTTCCCGACGTTTCTGTGCAGGTAACATGCCCGTGACCATGATACCTACAAAGGTTTCGAAACGTCGCTAACTAAAATCTAAAATTAAACCGCGATAAAATCCGTAAAAGTAGTTTCATTTCAATGTCTAACATTCGCGTAAACCTAAGAAACCACTATGTAACTTATATTCCTTAGAACTGAGGAAAGAAAACTAACATTCAAGTCCAATATTTTTTGGTGCTGTGAAAACATCGCTAATCAAAAAACGGTAACTTGCTTATCAATTACCATCGCCATTAAAACATTAAATATTAATAAATCTAAGTGCGCTTATTTCTAAAACCTTACAAGAAAGCTTGTTAGTTAAATTGTTAATCGTCTTTATTTTATTTTATTTACCATTTATGTACACAGGCCAATAAAAGAAGCACAAATATAGAAAGACGAGTACAAAGGTACTGCTTATTTCTTTATGAAATCTCTTCCAGCAGAGGAGAAAAATATACTTTGCGAAAATAATACTGTCACAGCTCCAAGCTAGATCAAACTACGGGGAATCCCGAGCATTCGTTAAAGTTGTACTCAAGCACCAAGCCTGTGCAACCACCTCATCTTAGAAAACTTCGATTCGTTATTTGACGAAATATATTTAGGTCTTAACGGAGACACAGGTCCAACACTCAGAAGCCCGGTTGAAGATTTCAATCCAAAATGGTATAGTGAAATCAGGAACCATCTACCAGACCCCCACTTTAAGGTAGAACAGGCAAAAACAATCTGAAAATATAACAACCTATTGTTGTCCTGAATCCGTTAGGTGGACAATATTCTTACCTAAGCTAATAGCTTCCCAATACAGGGCAAAGGACTCGTTTCCCACCTATTTATCCCGGTCTACGGCAAAGAAACGCCATTAAAAACATAGCCAGTCCCAAAACAATTGCACCGTGTATACCTAAGTACCTCCTTAGTATGAATCACCACGTATTGCAGTCAAGGCCTATTCTGCCTCTCTCCAATTAGATGAGGTGGAGCTCAGAAAGTTTTGTTTATTTAATTTGTTTGTTGCTTTTTCTGTTGTACTTTACCTATTATACAAAGTATGTTTTGACATGATGGCCCAAATTCAACAAATTGTTGTGTTTTCAAGGCTAAAGTTACTTTATGTTCCATTAGTTTTGAATGATCAAATTTTCTGCATGTACGTATTCTCCTTACTATCCCTACGTTAGTTTTTGAAGACCATTTTACAGGTGAACTGTGTCTTTTTAAATTATTTCGTTGTGAAATTAGTATTGTAACTTAATTATTGTGCGTATTGTGAAGGCAAATTGTCCAAAACGTTAACAAAAAAGTTTAAAGAACAATCGTCCCCCGAGATTCAATCTTAATTCATCCCCTAAAGTACAACTGGAAGACCAATTTACAGACAGCAAGTTTTTTAACTGACATTTCAATGTTAGCCAAATAGACAATAAAAGAAAAAAATCTCCAAGTGCGTTTTAAGAATACAGTTCATATCACAATAACTTTGTTAAAACAACAGTTATGATAACAGTTACTTCTGTTAAGTCAAATAACAGACTTAGTGGATTAATAACAAGTACAGATCATAGCGAAATTGTTTATAATACGGTTGAAAGCAGGTGGTGTTGCCAGATGGTCACCGTTCGTGATCGGCGACCCAGAACGGTAGGAACGGTAACAGTTGTATTCTATCTCACAGCGAGATTTATATTATTACAATTTTAAGTATTGTATTATGTAAGTATCATTTTTCAATTCCTCTTAATAAGTAAATCTAGATCTGCCTTTGAGATATAAGGATTTGTACTGTCTATTCTTTTCAATTCATTCTTCTAATCAAATTGTAGAAAGCGAAGCAAAAGACTTTCATGCTATTTAAATGAATAATTATGGCTTTTAAATTTAGTCCACCGGATGCAGCTAATTACCCAGTTACCTAGTGCCTAGTGCTCGTATTGCCCGAACACTTAGACTAGTTGTCAGACTTTCTAGCTTCTGACTACCCGTAACTTCTGTCAAAGATGTGTAATTAGCCGGAAACAACAATTCTTTCCATTCTTTCCAAAACGCGAAGAATCTCTTTATGACAGAAATGGTCCATACATATGGACCGTATCAAATGTAGCTTATCTATGATCGATCAATTTCTGTAGATGTAGCGTAGCCACAAGCTTCTACATAAATATCCATATCCATAACAAGCTAAAAATTACGAAATCTACATGTATAAGAAAACATAAAAAACAGCTTGTTAATCAAACAATTGAAACTCAAAAATCCGGTAATAAGAAACACTCATTCATACTAATCTATACTAATAATATAAAAGCAAAAGTATATCTGTTTGTCTCACTTTCACGCCAAAACTTCTGATAAGGCTCATTCTACCCCAGAATTCTCACGGAAACGGGAACCACCGCGCGCTGTAACCCAAGTCCACGCGGACGGAGTCGCGGGCACAGCTAATATAAAAAACAAACAAAATAACACCACTTACTTGCACGTCGAGTGCAACATCGAAAACTAAGGAGGCGTAAATTTCGTAATTTGCCAAACTCGCAAAGAAACCGTAACCGGTCTGGAAGCGAAAGTGTTACGTCATCATGAGATCACCGCTTGGACCATACGACCACTGGTATTTGCATTGCAAATAACTCAAGATATATATGTTAAGTATCCGAGTGATTCGTGTTTCATTATGATGTAACATTAGGACAGACCCTTAAAGTTAATTGTGGAAAAGAGACGCCGATCTACACTGTCTGGTGTGCTGTTTCATTTCCACATAGCTCTTTGTGTTATTGATAAATCACCGTGGCTTAACACACCCTTCTAAACTTTTCTGGTGTACAGGATTCCTCACGAGGTTTTCCTTCATAAATTTTACAAATAATAAAACCAGCCTAAATTCTGCTGGGAACAAGCCTATTCCTATATAAGGTATCTTTGACTACCACGCTAGATCACTGCGGGTTGTCTATTTCAGAATTCAATATTTGGAATCCAGGTTTCCGTTCAGATTACAATATGTGGATTCTTGTTTTCCTTTTTCGTTTTCTTCCCTAATAATCGGCAAGATTTTATTTCGACCACATTTCTTTGTAACAACTAAAGGAGGTTAACAACAAAGATTGGTACGACATAATACAACATACCCAGACGACTTTCAGAAATCACTTGGTCCAGAAAACATGTGGACACTGGCAATACTTCCTCAAAGTCGCGCGACAATAACCGCCTTTCACGTTTGCGAAATTACGAGTACAACCAATGTACTCCAACAATCAATTATTATGTTAAGAAATTTTGACAACCATGAACAATTATGAAGCGACCTTTAACATATGTACGAAAACCATTGCCCGTTTGATAAACAAGTTTCCTTTTCAACAATGTGCCTAGCGCGCAATGGTTGTTAAACAAATGAGCATCGACGGCGTTGATATCTTAGGGTTGGTATTTACGTTAGGTTGGAGGACAGTTTCTGCCTGAATGGGCAATTTGCAAAGACCATGGAAACCGACAAAGACAATTATCTACGCAATTGAATTTAACTAAACATCAACGACCAAGGGTCTGACAAACCGCTTTTACATCGACGAGTTTCATTACATCTTAAAGAATAAAATTCATTGAACGTTTGTGCTTGCAAAAAAATAGTTAAAGATTTCTTGAAAGTAAATGAAATGGGGACTTCGAACTCCTGATGGTTTGAATATTCAAATGTTTATTAACATAAAATTGTAATTCTAAAAAGAGCCTTCGTATAGGAAACAGCGCCTTTCTCAGAAGCAGAAGATTTTAGTTTCCCAGTTATTATTAATATTGTGCAGTCATTGGAATTCGAATATAGGTAGGTTCTTGGCGGGCGACAAAATACATCGAATATTTTAGTTTACTATAAATATTATTCCCTAGACATTTTTATACCTAACCTAATCGTTGCTGCCCACATGCCATCTTTACCTCTTTTTTACCTCTTAATTTTATTTTATTTCAAAATTCTCCTTAATTAAAATACTCGTGGTTCTATAGAGGGCAGACGGTAACTGTATAAATGCCGATTAGTAACACTAAATTGTATAAAATAAACCACAAATCCCACAGTAAACATAGGTAATTAATTCGTAATTGCTTAAACGTGAAAATATTATGTCAGTTAACCTACAAATTAAGTATTACAGTGAAAGAACAGAAGGTGAAGTACCGAACTTTAAAATGAAGTTTATAAAAAAAGAATGAAAAAAAACAGCGTCTTATAAATTTCGTGGTCGATTCTCATCACCAAAAATATACATCAATATGATAGACCGTATAAAATGGAAGAATAGAATTTAGTCCTCTGCCTTGCAGTGGAATGACAATCTTCTTCTAATATATAAAATTCCCGTGTCACGATGTTAGTTACCGTACTCCTCCGAAACGGCTTGAGCGATTTTTATGAAATTTTGTATACATATTGGGTAGGTCTGAGAATAGAACAACATCTATATTTCATACCCCTAAGTGATAAGGGTTGCTCAAACTAAAAAAAAAAAATTATTTTTTGGACGAAATTGTTTGTTTGTTTTTTATAATGTGGCATTAAAAATACATACAACTAGAAAATAAAATTATTCGGAAAAACATCGTTTGCTGGGTCAGCTAGTAATTTTATAAAAAGAAACTTAAATACATAGTCGTAAAAACAAATCAAACAGGCCCAAAGATTGTTTTCTTCAATTATATAGTTCAAAAATTAGTTCGCCTGTCATCTTTTCACGGCTAAACAACTAAACATGTATTGATGAAACTTTGTATAAACTAAGATTGAAGTTTCATCGCTTTGATCACCTTAAAAAAATAGGGAGGCCTTCATACTTTAAGTACCCATAAAAAATGTTAGTAGGCTAATAAAATAAACTTCAGCGAGTCAATGTTACTCATTCCGTGTGGGTTGTTTTCGCGAACTAATTTAACCTTCTGCATAATATATTTTTTGTGCAGAGGTGGACAACTTACTGCAATCTATTTCCTATACACCCACGATATATTTACGATTCATAAGTTGCGTCAGAATGTTGATATAGTAGGCTTTTAACTTTTCATACACATATCTGAACTAAGATTTCAAAACTTAAGAGTGTTTTTGTAGAATACGGTAATCACAGATTGATCCGATTTACAAAAAAAAAACACCTTTCAGAGTTAGATAGCCCTTTTATACAAGAGGGAAATGTATAATCTCATGCGATCAACGGGTGTAGAGTATTACAAAACGAGGTGTCCGAACCGAAGACAAGCATTTATGAGATTTTCGTCTTCTTGCATAGTCTTGAAGGACCATCCGTGTCACAAGGATTAAATTCCTTACTTCAGGAATCTCAAGTGTCTCGTGTATGAAGGATTGCAACGCATTGCCATACACCGACACAAAAACGCAGATGACGTAGCACGGCAGCGGTTCAGGTTTAGTCAGTAAGAGTCTGACACTACCCATTTCCTCCCCCGAGGGAGCGGGTGTCCATGAGAATTCCCCCGCCTTAACAAAAACAAAGTGTCTGTCACATAATGTTAACTTCTTTCGCCTCTTACAAAAGATCAGGCTAAATTCTATCTCACAGTATAAATACTACACTTTACACCAAATCTTACATAACACAATAAAACAAAGAAAATAGTTGACTATTGTAGCATATTTTCACATAGTAACGTTTAGCAGTGATCTGTATCTGAGTTAATTACGACTGTTACATTAAATATCGTTTATTTACACGCTTATTATATTATAACCGGCTCAAAGAAGGAGGAGGTTTTCAATTCGTTTGTTTTTTTGTTACCTCCGATCTTCGGATTGGATGAACCGATTTTGTTGATTCTTTTTTGCTTTTTGCGTCAAATAACTGTTTTTTTTTTAATTTGGACAAGTTTGGCTCTGTAGTCTTTATTTTTGTTCTCACAAAAATATTATTTGATATCTACTAGTTATCGTAAAATGTTATATGTGGATCTCCTGGAGGCCTAGTTCTTAAAGTCCTTAATTAATGTCGCGGGTAGTTCCACAAACATTCAAGTCACATGCACAAAGGCACCCAGACTCAGGACAAGCATTCGTGAATCACACCAACATTTTTCTTAAACACGGGATTGAACCCTCGATAAATCGCGCACAGTGGGTTAGGCGTGGTATCTCAACCACGCGGCTATCCATGCAGTCGATTTAAAAAAAAACACTTCACCAATTCTTTAGTATTTCTAAATCTTGTATTTATATAAACACGACATAGTGAGGTAGAAATATTTATAATTACTATAAATAATCGTTTAAAAGAAACTGTTTATAATCTTTATTATCTTTCCTGTTACACGTTTGTCCAGTAAAGCTGTGTACACACCGGGGTTTGTAGACAACTTACATTTCTCGGTGATCGTGAATCGCTCCAATTCGATTAAAAATCGCAAGCAGTCACGTGAAGTTTGCAATCCGTTTTCTATTTGAATGCGATAAAACTTATTATTGTCTAGTCAGATTTTTCAATGAATTTCATAGTAAATACCGTATTTTTAATTAAGCTTGTACGAACATATATCTGTCCTCAATATTTTGGACAAACATTACCGCAATACGTACTTTACATAAGTCCTTTTTCCACTTAAATATAATTTAGAGATATACCTATATAAGCAATTTCTAAACTTTTCATTTTAAAACATCTCGTTAAAATATTTTCCCTAATTCGAAGTACCCACGAAATCTGCAACATATGTATATTATAGTTTATGTCAGTGAATACGCATAAAAACACATGTAAACGCACCTTTAGTTTTTTTATGTTTATCGCTTTATTTTTATTAGTTTTTAACATCTTACATGAGTTTAGTTTTGATAAGGCATCTGTATTTTCATAGCAATAATAAAATTCTTGGTAGAAAGTGTACTGTAACGTATCAGCGTAGTATTTTGTTGATGAATATAATACGGTTTATTAAAGGTCGCGGTGGCTTAGATTATCGATGGACGTAATATTACATCATCATCATCATCAGCCCATATTCGTTCACTGCTGGACATAGGCCTCACCTATTGCACGCCATCGAGATCGATCTTCGGCTGCTCGCATCCAGCTCCTGCCAGCCATCTTGCGCAGATCATCACTCCTCCCTGCCTGATGTGGAATGATATTACAAGAGGAAAGTATTTCCTGTAAAAAGGCGTAATAAAAATAAATACCAATAGAAATAAAGATTGCTTTTAAGCAAAAACATTTAATAGAAAAATCATCAAAAATCTACTTTCGTGTTTCGAAGAAACCTCATTCAATAACGAATCAGCGAAAATTCTAAATAAAAATAACTGCAACGTTATGACTAACAATTTGAAGGTTAAGTTCAGTTAACTAGCATTAACACTAAAACACATTTACCGTGAGAAGTAAACACGCATGCGCTTGCGCACCTATTTTGTATCTTTCATTAACCTCAAACGAAATGACCAGGGGGTCTACCACTGAGTGTTAAAGAATAATCGTTATCGTAGGAAAGAGATGGCACTCTATACCGTGTATTGCTCTGTCCCACTTTTACAACCAGAATTATATTACTTTCAAATGTTTGGTAGACCCTCAATGACCCAGTCGACTCGTGAGTTATTGACGTAATAACTCCTTGTTAATGGTTCCAAAATTATCGTTTTAATATCCCATATTTTGTTGTTGTGTTAAGTTGAAGTATGGGGTAATGAAGATTTGTTAGGCGGTAATTTGAATTGGGTTTTATTAAGAGAGTTAGATTTCGTAATGACGGTAAATGATTTGGTTCAGATTTATTACACGTTATAGAATTGTTTAATCTTTGGGTATTTTGTAATAATGTTCTGACAAGCTTGTGCATCAACACAGGTGCTATCTCTGTTTCCTTACTCGCAGAGCCCGATGGGGTGGTTCTCTGACGCGACCGGACAGAGATCAGTTACTGGACCCACACTTTTACAGGCCTTGAGATGATATAATTTCTAAAACACACACAAAATTCAAAAAGCCCATTGTGGTCAGGTTCTAACTCAAAACTTTTACTTGGCAATCGTGCGTTCTCACCGCTTGGTTATCAAGAACAGTTCAGGAATGCGGATAGCTTGGAGGGCACCCTGTGAGTCGATCAGAAAACAGGCAAAGAAGGAGATAGGTGCGTCCTCCATCCGATCTTATGAGGAGTGAGGGGTGAGCTCGTTGCACCCATTCTTCGAGAAGGAGTCTAAACGGCTAGTTCCAGCCAGAGTCTACGGGCTTAAACAGCAGAAGGGACGTAGGCTGTTTTTAGTCGGTTTAAGTCCGACATTCCCCCACGCCGTGCTTTGGGTTGAAGTCATTGGCTTTTGAAAAAGATTAACAAGAACAGTCCGACCCAAAACCACTTACTCAACTTTTATGTAAGATGCATCTGAAACTGTGCCGTCTTAAAGATGCAATACTGATAAACAAAGGTACCTTGAATGGCATTTCTATATATAGAAGGTTGTCGGTGATGTCATACTGTTTACGACTGCGTAGGATTTGTTTTTATAATCAATTGATTAATCCTACATGTCCTTAAGAGGTTTATATTGAGAAATATAGTGAGGATCGCGAAGGGACTTTAAGAATGTCCTTGTCTTTTAAAAGACGAGTGTTTGTTTTTGTTTTTTGAATAAAGCAGTGTTATTTATGTTTTACTGTGTTTCAACTTAGTTTAAAATTTTGGACGTCGTTGACCCTTTTGCTCGTCCAATGTACTACAGTTCTTTTGTTTATTTCATAAACTGTTTATTTTTAAGTCTTATAAAATCTAGGATTATTAAAACTAACATAGCATTTTTTGGTTTCAGGAGCAAACGATTGAATTCTTCACACTCAAGGTAAAAACAAATCCTAATATCAAAGGCTAACCTTATTTCCTTTCAAAATGATTTATTTACATCTCTATAAACCGGAATGGAACCCACACCTCCACAATTACAGTCAGATTGTAAATTCGGTTAGCTGTCAACTCTAAAATAGACTATGAATGAATGTTTGTATGTTTGCGTCAAAATAACTGCGAAATGATTAGCCCGTCGCGGTTCCAACCCACCATCAGGGATGTTAATGTTTCCATTGTCTTACGATAATAAATATGTCTAAATTAACTTCGATTACATGTTATTGTCAATTAGTCAGATGTATATAAAATTAGAACCATTTAAATATAAAGGAGGCAGGAAATCTTTAGTTGTACAGGACCGAAATATTTTATACTAACGACCTGCCCCGGCTTCGCACGGGTGGCCATTTATTTAAGCTTATTTTCTGGGATAAAATATAGCCTATACGGATTCGGAAGAATCCCTCTAAGTAATGGGGCAAAGAAATCGGTCCAGTATTTTTTGAGCCTATTCAATACAAACATACCAAAATACAAAGGTTTCCTCTTTATAATATTAGTATAGACTAATTGAAAGTCACATTATTATATTGTAAATACGTTTTATTTGTATAGTTTCGCGTAGTATAAATGTCTGCCACTCAACGAAGTAAGCATAGTTAAGTTAAATATAATATCTTTCTCTAATATTCTCTATATAAAATAACTAGCTGTTGCCCGCAACTTCGTCCGCGCGGTTAGAAGATATACGAGTTATGATTTATACCTGCCCTGTTTTTTCCACATTTTACATTGTATCTGCGCTCCTATTAGTCGCAGCGTGATGATATATAGCCTAAAACCTTCCTCGATGATTGATCTATTCAACACAAAAATATTTTTTCAATTTGAACCAGTAGTTCCTGAGATTAGCTCTTTCAAACAAACAACAGCTTTATAAATTAGTATAGATAATAAAAATAAATAGTATGGAAATATTCCAAGAGCTAAAAACGTTGTTTACTTACAAAAGCTCGTTAAAATATTTAAGCGCCAGGCATCTTTGAAGATATGAAATCAAACTAAAAATATTTGCGTAAATAACTAAAGTAAACTCGTAAATCTTATTATGATTTGCTAGTCTCTAAAAATAAAACGTAAATGTATCATGTGATTTTATTTATAAATAATATTGTTTTTAGATATCGTTTTATAAGTTTAAAATTTTATGTTAATAAAGTAAATACAAAAGATATATTCAAGAACGTAAGACAATTATGTACACTCACACAACACAGTTTTAAACCAATTCCGTCGTTATTCGTATTTTCTTTTATTATTTTAATAATAAATGATTTAGAAACATCGGCTCTAATACTATCATTGTCATAGTTACTCTGTCTGATTGTTACGCCGTATCTATTGAACTACTAAACAGATTTCGATCAAATGCATCATGAGAATATCTCAATTTAACAGAAACTTCGCTACATTTTCCCGCTACTTTGCCACATACGCGGGCGTAGCGTACAAATTACATTGACGTATCAGCAGACATAATGAAAACTTTCTGGACACGATCCAAACATTACATTTTAACACATGTGTCTGCCACGTACGTCAGTTATTAGCAAAACATCAATATGTTGTGGCAAAACAAGTTTAACGACCATAACATAATACTGTGATCGTTACTCGGTATGTGATGCCGATACAAAGTCAATGGGTCATTGTCGGGTAATAAGACAGAGATCAAATATGTTATTGGCTGTTATTATAATAAACTTTTAGGGCTTCGCACTCGAAAAGAACCACGGGACCCTGTTGCTTGTGCTCCGCTGTCAGCCTGTCTGTTTGTCATGAGGCTGTGCCGCATAAAATATGATACACATAAAAGAACAAATATTAAAAATCGAAATAGAGGTTAACTAAAGCATCAGCTGTATTTTTGTTTTCGGCCTACTTTGTCATTTTAGCTTTAATGCAGAGTTTAAGTATTTTCAAAGGGTTTTTTGCCAGTATGTCAATTTTGCTCTCTCACTCTTTCTGCCACTCTTAGATGTGCAGTATTTTTCTCTGATCTAATCTGATTTTTTATTCGTTATAAGTTTTCAAATGAATTGAATGTAATTGTCACTTCTCAACATTATTTTAGCCGTTCAGCAACTATTTTGTGATCGGTTTCCAGTCTTACTACCAGTGTTTTACAAAGAGCGTCTGCCTATCTGACCTCCTCAACCCAGTTACTTAGTCAGTCTCTCTACCTTCTGACTACCCGTAACGACTTTCAGAGATAAATAAATAACACACACGCGAGACCCTCAATTTAACAGGTCTTTTGAAACAGAGTAGGAACTCTGTGAAAATCCACATCATAATAAGTTTATTATGACATAGATGGTCACCCATCCACGGACGGTCCCTAACAAGCGAAGCAAACGATGAAATCGATCAATTTGTGAAGTTGTAGTTTAGCCACATATTATTTCATCCCAAACAAAAATGTGGCTCATACGAGTACATATTTACTTAATAAATAGTTCAAATCCATAAATCTAAATCGCTTTTTTTCAGGTCTCTATACTCATAATTCACTTAAAAACATATTTATCTATTGTATGCGGAACTGTGTCAAGGTAGCGCGCTCAATGAATCTCGCCCACATTTCATACATAATCGATTTCTCATTAGCAATCGAAAATTCGTGTAATCGAGTAACTAAATGTATGTTTTTTTGATACTATTCAATTATGTCAGTCAGAGATTATGTTATTCACTCATTATACTTTGAGTGACTTTTTAGACGACTCCAAAAAGGAAGAAGTGCTCAGTTTTTCTATATTTTTTTGGATTACCACTTCGGGCTGGAGGGATCGCTGTTTTTTTCATTTAACACGAAATAGCTATCATTTAGTTCCATTAGAATTTTATCAAGTTTAGCTGAAATAATATTTGTTATTTTATGGGGTATCATATTCTAAATCATTCCATCATTACTCTTATTTTACATTTAAACTAATAACTGGGTTGTTACGATTTCTTTAATAAATGTAAACAAAATTTCACCTCGTAGTTAAGTGCGCATTCAAATATTTTTTCTGTATAGAATGTTGGCTTACTCATATTTGTTTTACAATATCGTCATCAACTAATTACAGAACTAACAATATAATTGTCTATGCCTTGAATCCGACACCATTTTTCTCAATTTTTGGAAGAACAAAATCTAGCCGACTTATAAACATGTTGAACCTTAAAAAATCAAAATGGATTCCATACCTGTAGTAAGCTGTAATATTAAATTAATTCTATCCACGCGGCAAGGTCACAGCCGTAGGTGGCGTGTCTTTGTCAGCTGATATTTACATACAAATAATTGAAGGTTCCACCATATTGTAAACTATAAATGTAGTATTCAGAAGATCCATAATAATAGTACTGTAATGTGTTATTGTAATATTAACCTTAATAATGTTGAATCTAGGTTTATATTTGATTGTTAAATTATTAGATCTAAAGATTTGATAACCAAACAGTCTTCGTCAAAGACAATTTCAAGTGCAATTTGCCACCTAAATATAAATGTTTTAATCCTGTACTATTTTTTTATGTCCTACTTCAGATGCTACTGCAGGGCAAAGGCCTCCCTCTTTTACCTCCACCCCTATACATAAATAGATATCTAGATATATGTATAGGTACCTACAAATTACCTACAAAAGTAGTCATATTGCGCGATAAAACATATTCTACCTATGAAACTCATTTTTTTTCAAAACTTCCTATTGGGCGCCAAACTAAATTTAAAAGAGCTCCATCTTCAACTTTAAATTTATATTCTTCATGGACTAAAGCTTCTGTTTTTTTTGCACATTGGTTTCTTATACTGAACCATCTGCGTATGTCACCTTCATGAATCGCCCTCGGTATAACATAATTGTGCTCAGATATTTTAATGACGAAATAATTGACATACAATCACAATTGTAACTAGTTTTCATTCTTGTATTCTTGTGATAATGTTTTCCTTGTGTTGTTCGTAGAAAAAATTAACTCAATTATGGCACCATGAACCTTGAATATTTTTATATATTAAATGTGTATACTCGGTCATCTATGCACATAGCTGGACCTGCCCTTAGTATCAGCAGAAAACCCGAATCTCAGCCATTTGCGCTTGTTACCCAATGGCTAAGTAATAAGAGTCTTCTTCAAAAGATTTTGTTCATATAAAAATATAGCTTATAAAAAAGCCAAATTCTTTTATTTTAGCAAATAGTTTGCTTAAAGAAATCTGTTGAAATGAATTCACAGATGAAATAAATCTATGATACAGATCTATTTGATCGTTAATCTACACGATTACATCATAAAACAGAGGTTTCAGCAATACAAAATCGTAATTCATGAAACTATAACTAAACATTAAATTAAGTGCTTTAATCTGAAACCCGTTATGTCAATTTATACATTAAGGGGCTATAAATGTTTATAATTATCTGCTTTCATCATAAAACAGTAGTTGGACTATTACTGATTGCTATTAAACTTTAATACATACAATGTTTATTGCTCCATTGATAGTTTTGATCGATACCTTTACTGAAACAAAATCAAATCAAAGCAGGTTGTGGGTAAGCGAGATGCCGCTCTACATTCCATGTTCTTGCCTCTCGCTTGCACATTGGAACGTAATGTGTAAGCGATGTTTTGTTGGTAAGTTACAAAGTATTCGTTTTATTTCTTTCTATTCAGTTGTCAAATCTGTTCAGCGTATGAAATGGTTGAATTTATTCTTTTATGAGTTACGTAAAATATGAAAGTGATATCGCAGAACGTCTTTATCAAGTGGTTATTAAACTAAGAAGCTGCTTTAAACATTTATAAATCAATTTTATTTAGATAAACAGAGGTATTTTTTTTCCTTTTTTGTGAATTAATAATTTATTAAATGATGTAACGGTTTACTCACGCGTATTTATCGGGGTAGCCCGACTAGTTTCGGACCCAACCGGAGTCCTTAATCATAATTTTTAATATTTAATAAATAATAAAAATTATTTTATAAAATAATTTAATAATTAATAATTTGAAAAAAACCATAAAACAACTCAATAATGTTAAATTCTGAAGATTATCTTGTTGCAAAAAGTTATTCACAACACACGACAAGTAAAAACCACTCTATCATGTTGAATGTAAAGAAAATGTATTAAATTAACTTGCTTTGAATTAAACGTTAAAGTTTTTATTCAAATTACAAGATCAAAAGGTCAAGTGCTCCGACCACCTCATGAATAGAGCAATAATGAACTATCATATCATCATAATAGATAAAAGTGTTATGCAAATAATTATAAGGCACTTAATACACAAGCGGACCTCCTGCTAACTCTTAAGTAATCTTGGTGTAGTTGTGAGAACGGGAAAGGGCTCTACAAGGCATAGAACGGCATCTCTCTTCAATCAGTGATCATATTTACTCAGTCTATGTGTAGGTACATGATTTTTTTTCTACATTGAATACTACAAGTTTCAATCACAACTCTGATAACTCGTAGTTGTATGGTAAAGGTGCAATTTTGAACTGCACTAGAAAATCATTAAAATCAGACGTATATAAAAATAATTGGGCTAAAGTCAAAATAGGTAAGATACATACACACATACTTTCACATTTATGATATTATTGTAATTGAAATTATACCTACTTATACAGTATGCATAAAAGAAAGAAAACCTTACAAAACGACGACGTAAGAACTTACGCTGCGAGAGGGTTTCCACGTCCAAAAAAAAGGTAATAAATAATGATTTTTTTTAAGTTATAAATTAAAATAATTCGCGTATTCTTCTGTCGAGAATCTCAAAGGCCTCTCGAAGGTGAGTGGACCGGTTATAAAGGACGTTTTTTGACATTCAACACATCGGAGTGACCCACAGGACTCGTTCTGAATACAGCGGAATACATTACGCGAACTGGTTTCATTATAATGTAGGACCATGTAGGTTTTAGTTTAAATTTTCAGGGTTGTTCGTAATAAGATTAACGTATGCAAATCAAATTACGCTAGTGATAATATGCTAAAATGTCTTTTTGTCTTTATATTTTATTTTGTAAGTGATAGGGGCTTTACACACCTTAGGATTATATTTTGCCAGTAATAAAAATATTGGATGTCCAAGAAATAATGAGATGTAATGAAGATGTTGTTTGGGATAAAAAAAAATCATTTCCTTCGGTGAAAATTTAGGGTTAAGCCTGTCTCTTACCGGCTAAAATTATCTGACTGCTACTCCCTAATAAAGTCTGAAAATACTCTTTTTTGGTTAACTAATTAAATTAAAATGTAATTTGAAAAATAATTATGATATAATCATTGAAATATTTTTTATTTGTTATGTCTTGTTCTTCATTTAATGAAAAAGGCTCCCTTTATTAAACTCAGAGCGTTAAAATATCACAAGTAATGCTAATGACATTTAAAATACTGTAATTGTGCGAATATGCCAAAGAGATGTCAAGCTCATGGGGGCTCATTATTGCCTAAAGAGTTACTACATAAAGGGCAAAATAAACAACGAAAAACTCGGACTTGGTGAACTTGGAGGAGTCATTATTGATAAAACCCAGTCGATCAAAAACAAAAATCTCAGGTTTTGTCAATCGTAAATCGCTTGCTATGTTTCTCACTATGAGATTTAAAGTAAAGACGAAATACTTCAAGTCTTTAGTTTACCTTCTTGAAGATGACGTCAGACTATCAAAATATTAGCTATTCACGGACACAAATTATGCAATTATAAGCAAACATTGCGAGAATTTTGTTGTAACATCCTGATTTACTTGTGATTAATCACGATCTTTAATAACTATTAGTTTTATGTTAAAGTTGCAATTTTAAACAGAAGGTAATTATTTAGGAATTTGTATTCTGTCACGCTTAGTTTCGAGAAATACTGAAAAGAAGTCCTTAGTGTACTGACTGGTTTAAGTAAGTATCTCTTTTAATTCACGGGTTAACTTCATGGGAAGAGACCCGGTCCTTTTTAAAGGCGTACACGGGGACACAGGTCCAACGCGTAGAGGCCTTCTTGAGAACTTTAATCTACTAGGCATCTACTAGGGATCATTCACCTCCACTCTATGGGAGAACAGACATGAAGAATCCAAAGTAGATGCAAAACTATTGCAAGTATGTATGTAAAAATAATTAGGCTATTATAAAATGAGGCATGTTGTGTGGACCAGTTCCTTAGATAATTCGGAGAACTATGGCACCTGCCTTTTATTTAAGTAAGTATATTATTATTATAAATTTTTGTTCTTTTTAAGTTTTTGACTGAAATGACTTTTTTTCCATGAAGCAAAGTTGGATGGCTCCTGATAGATGCCCCTTTCATTACAGATTTAAGATATCCACAAAGCCTTTGCATGTCGGACCTGTGTGTCCCCGTTTACGCCTGTAAAAGGGACGATGTCTCTTCCCATCAAGTTTTCCATTCATTTTGAATTTTGAATTTACTTTGCTATCTGTCCTTCAGCCAGACATTAGTATTTCAAGAACGTTAATAGCTAGGCTACATGAAAATTCTTAATACGTAACCCCAAAAACCGTGATATAATTACAACAACTTACATCTCTAACACGGTTGCCATCCAAACAGTTTAAGTCACGTTATCAACAATCCCGCAATCTTATAAAGACATTCCTGTCGTGTTTATTGCAAGTCATACACCGTTTATCATGTTGACTAAATAACGGAGATCACCTATAATCTTATGGTGACTACGATTTGTTTGACTTGCTATGACTTACCGTAACTCTACTGATCTAAGTAGATATGAGGCGTGTGGTACAAGTTGTGTTTTTATTTCTATTTTTTTTATCTTAATTGCGATATTTGCTAAAGTGATATAGTGATAGTGATAGGCCTGTCAGTGTCTTAAAGTGAGACATCAATGGTGATAATTTTATTTGGCAAATATTCGGAGGTGATGGATTAATATGAGAAATGTTAAGCGAAAACAATTAGAGAAATGCGGTTTGATGCCCTTTAGTGATTAAAAGACCAATCTATGGTTGGTTTTATCTAAATCAGTTTAGCAATGAAAGTGTAGGCAGACATTCTTATTTACATTAATTTATATAAGCCTTACATTGCTAATGACTAGAAGTGCGGGGCCAAAATATCATGAAGAAAAATCGGAAAGAAATTTCATAGGTTACTCTTTTAAAAATAAAAACGTGATACAAGAATGAACAAAACAATAACAATAATACAAGGATCATTTTAAATACAAATGGAAAAGGCACGTTGCTCTACGCCGCGCGCCGTGAACTCTATATCGCTCTAATTTTTTTCCTCTAATTTTAGATTAACAAAAGTCACTTCTATCTAGATCTTAATGACTTAATCTATAAACTCGCGACATGTTATGACTTCTGCCACAAGTGTCACAATGTAACGGGTGCTCCTCATTACACGCCGCTCAACGATCGACAGCAGGCTATTAAGAGCTGCGCCTGCGCATACAGCTGCGGTCACACCGCAAGTAATACTACACGGAATGAGTTAAGCTTATAGCCTAATGATGAGTGTATAACGTTTTGTTTTTAACTACTGTATGTCTGTTTTTATATGGTCTCTATTTTATTGGTCTGTTTTTTCATTGATGGTCGATTTGGTTTGTGACTGACTTTGTTGCGCAGTACATATTATACACACGCAATACAGGCAGAGTCTATTGATTTACTCTCATTTCTCGACTAGGGAGGTAATACTGGAGCTGTTGTCATTTACTTCTAAAACACATACAATCCATCATTAGAGATTTTCTCATGTAAGTTAAGTCGATCTCGATTTTTCTTGGAATTTATTTATTAAACCCCTTAAATACATATTAAGCATTCATATCTCTAATAATAATCCAAGACTTAATGTTTCTCCTGTCGTCGAAATGTAACTTTCTACACATCCAATATTAATACATAAAAGTTGATCATCACCTCCTAATACCCCCACAGAATGCCTCTTCTCTCCACTTTCCTGTCCCATGCTTAGCGTCGACCAGCTAAACAACAATTGCCTTTCAATAGCTTGAATAATGCGACAGTTCCCGCTACAAAGCGCCATGATAACTGTACTGAACGCGTCGAGCAATTAATTGCTAAACAAATCTATGCGAACAACCGATTAAGAATGTGTGAACGATTCCACGAATAGGGTAATCAGAACAGTATCTTAGTAGACTATAAACTTGTTTAGGGATCCGTAGGAAATGGGTAAAAACCTTACCTCCATCACTGAGGCAACTTCCCGAAGGTTGGTTATATCTGAGAAACTGTGATAGCTAGAAAGTTGGATTCTTTCCAGGTGAAGTATTCGTTAATCGAATAGCAACGGCTACTACATAGATTTTTAGTGAGTTTTCAACAAACGATTTGTCTGTTACCTTATTTGTATGGAACCCTCAGTTTTTTAAACACTCATAACGCTGTACGTCAATTTGTTGATTAATTAAAAATGCCAACACTTAATCAAATTGTACTATTTTAAAATGCCAGCTGATTCGTATCGAACAAAAACTATTCACAAAAATCAGTCCAGAAATTTGGGAAAAATCGGTTAACACTCATAAAAGGGTTTCACGTGGTGACCTTCAAAACTTGGCTATCCGTGCAGTCTTTAATACAAAAACACATGTTTTTATGAAACCTTACACGTATTTACTAAAAAGTTTTAATCATGAAGTATCTTTATCTCTTTAGCATAAAACTAGCTGTTGGCCCCGACTTAGTCCGCGTGGTTAGAAGATATAAGTACTGATTTATACCAGCCCTGTTTTTTCCACATTACTTCATATCTTCACTCCTATTAGTCGCAGCGTGATGGTATATAGCCTTCCTTTATGAAAGGTCTATTCAGCACAAAAATAATTTTTCAATTTGAACCAGCAGTTTCTGAGATTAGCGCTTTCAAACAAACTAACTCTTCAGTTTTATATATTAGTATTAGTATAGATGAGACACTTTAACAGGTGCAAATGTGTTTGACCAATAGTTTGAGGTACGGAGGCATTTTAAAACGATGTAGCGCCACACTTGGTTAAACAAATAGGCCGCCTCAAATAATGTTCAGAGTTAATGCTAATGGCTTGTAGATGTAACTCTTTTTAGATGTTTTTCTTTGTTACAAAAAGGAAAAAGGTTATATTTAAATGTCGAATAAAGTACTGAGTCCTAGTTAATGCAAATTTCGTTTTATAGTTATGTAGCCTAAGGTTTCATTTACTATGATGCTTAAGTGTATCGGTTTGATAAAGTTTTGCTATCGTATGGAACATATTTGTCCTATCCAAGTTATCGACAAACGTTTGCGCTGTATCCAGGGTCTGCCAACGCTTTATTAATAAGATTGCATATGTGGAAGCGAAACAGCGCTCTACACAGAGTATAACCGCTGCTCTCTTCCACAGTGACAATTATACACGGTGATTTTTTAGTCGTCTTACAAAAGCAGCCCAGTTCATGTATCCGACGTAAAATACCCCTAGGCGCGATTTTTTTTTATCATCAACTAAGATAATAAGTACGAAGAAAATTAAACAAGAGAAATCTGAAATATACTCTTAACAATGATAAAATTGCCGCCGCCCGCGCCCCACACCATTGTTACAAGGCTCTGAACGCGCTCGCAACAGAGCTGTGTTTCTAAAAAACTACGAATTGCATCATAATATGGAATAAAAATTGCATTTAATTTTTTTTCAAATCTCATATATACCTATTTTATATACATGAACTGGGCTGCTTTTGTAAGACGACTAAAAAATCACGGTGTATTATTATCTGTCGTGGTGGCCTTGCGGCTCCTGCATGAATTGTATACATAAAGTGCAAATTGCTGCTCAAGACCGAAAAGAGTAGAAAAATCTTCTGCGAGCCCTATGTAACTGATGAGGGTTAACAGGATTTCATCATCATCTTCATCAAAGTATAAGTTCGATTCCAACGCAGATAAAGTACCAACGCTACTTATTCACTCATTTTTCTAAGACCTCACTGACAAACGACGAAGGAAAACATCATGAGGAAACCTAGATGCCATAATAATGAAATCTAAAATCGCCGACCCTCAGTGAGCTGGCATGGTGATCAATGCTCAATTTTTTCCTATACGAGGAGAGGCCTGTGTTCAGCAGAGGCGTATTATATGGCTGGTACTTAATCCACCTCCCAAATCTGTTTGCTCTTAGAGAAGACGAGAACGATGCTGTTGTTATCCTCAAGACAGATTTAGTTAGAAAACAGTAACTGGATAGATTATTATACTTACACATTTTTTAATCTTAAACTCGCATTTATCCAAATTTCTTTTCCTGATACTTAAAAACCAACACCGGATAATCTACAGACTATCAAAACTAGATTAAGTATGGTACCATGTTTTATGGTTAAAGCTAATTTTAACTGTCAAGGTCCAGTTGTCAAGTGTGCCGCGATGCGATGGTAACCAAAATAGTTAAACTTGAACCAGAGACGGGTTTAAGGCCGTGACTGTATTAAGTTCACAAAAAAGTTAACACGCTGAGTTAAAGATGTATTTAACCAAATAGTTACTAAGTAGTGCGTGAGGTTTGATTCCCAGGCTGAGTAATGGTATAGTTTTTTTTTGTGGGCTTTTTGCGTCTTGACGGTATACCGTCAAGAAGATTTTTGTATATCGAGTTATAGTCAACCATATCGAGTCTTATCTAGACCTGTTGTCTGAGTTATTTTGTGTAGTAAAAATAATTTATTTTCGTTTGACGTTTCAGTGCGAATTTCAAATATTAATCACCACATGTGTGTTACAGTAATACTTAATAAATCATATTCAGAGCTGAATTACTCTCATTACCCCACTTTACAGTAAAGTTAAATAAAAAAATTCCAAAGAATTAAAAATATAATACGAATATATAACATTAGACACATACACATTAACTAAACAACAATAGAAAAGTGATTAAAATCAAAAGTAATAAACAACCAACTGACATGCCACCCACAGTGTATGTCTGATATTTTGACAGTGTTTTGACAACTCCAGTGCTTACGTCACAAATTATGACGTTTGATTCAGTGATGGATGCAATCAAATGAGATGTTGACTTTTTGTCTGTTTGTGTTCAAGCTAGTAAAATTATTGTGTTATAATTAATAATAAATGTTTATGATCAAATAAGTGTATGAATACTTATGTATGCTTCTCTGACTGACTAACAGCAGGACTTAGGGATCATTTGCTTGTATGTTATGATGGTAACTCGGTAATTAATAATAATAATATATCCTGGGACAACTCACACATGGTTATCTGATCCTAAGCTAAGCAGAGCTTGTGTTATGGTAACCAGACAACTGATGAACTTACTTATATATTTCTAAATACATACATATTATAGATAAATTACACCCAGACACCAGATCAAATGATCATGCTCATCACACAAGATTTGTCCTGGGCGGGAATCGAACCCACGACGAATTATTTGTAGAGTTCAAGATTCACAAAAGAACAAAGACAATTATGAAATAACATATTTTATTTTACGAAAAACAAATACTACAATATTGTATGATGATACACATAGGCTTATAGTTAAAATAGCCTCAACAGAAAAATGCATTACTTTCCTTAACAAGAATGTATGAATAACAGTGATTATATGTGATTATATTTCCAATGCCCAATATAATAATAGGATGATTACAATGAACAGAATAAAACCGTTACCCCTGTCTTACAAAATATACGGAAGACAGTGATTATACAGATTTTTGGCGATCATCCGCTTGAAAGTCGCAAGAACAATCCTTGCAGACCTTGAATTCGCCGTTTTCGTCACAGCATACGCAGACACATGCTGCCCCATCAGTTGGCAAAACAACGCAGCCAGCCTTGTCGCATTTCCCATTGCCATCGCACTTGCAGTCGCCACATTTGACTATCTTGCCGTCGCTGTTCTTGCACACACAGATGCTGGTTTTCCCATCGGTTAAGATGCAAACGCATGCAGCCTTGCTGCATTTTGGGGAATCTTCTGCTTTTAAGTCGCAAGAACAGTCCTTGCAGACCTTAAACTCGCCCTTTTCGTCACAGCACACGCAGACGCATGCTGCCCCATCAGTTGGCAAAACAACGCAGCCAGCCTTGTCGCATTTCCCATTGCCATCGCACTTGCAGTCGTCGCATCTCACTATCTTGCCGTCGCTGTTCTTGCACACACAGATGCAAGATTTTCCATCAGTTAGGATACAAACGCATGCAGCCTTGCTACATTTTGGAGCATCTTCTGCCTTAGAGTCGCAAGAACAGTCTTTGCAGATCTTAAACTCTCCCTTTTCGTCAGAGCAAACGCAGACACATTTAGCCCCTTCAGTTGGTAAGCAAACGCAACCAGATTTATCACACTTCCCGTTGCCATCACACTTGCAGTCACCGCATTTCACAATCTTGCCTTCACTGTTCTTGCACACGCAAATGCAAGACTTCCCATTAGTTAGGAAACAAACGCATGCTGCTTTGCTGCACTTCGGGTTATCTTCTACTTCTGAGTCGCAAGAACAGTCCTTACAGACCTTAAACACACCTTTTTCGTCACAGCAAACGCAGCCAGATTTATCACACTTCCCGTTGCCATCACACTTGCAGTCACTGCATTTCACAATCTTGCCTTCGCTGTTCTTGCACACACAGATGCAAGATTTTCCATCGGTTAAGATGCAAACACACGCAGCCTTGCTACATTTTGTGGCATCATCTGCTTTGGAGTCGCAAGAACAATCGTTACAGACCTTAAATTCGCCCTTTTCGTCACAACACACGCAGACACACGCTGCCCCATCAGTTGGCAAAACAACGCAGCTAGCCTTGTCACATTTCCCATTGCCATCGCACTTGCAGTCGTCGCATTTCACAATCTTGCCGTCGCTGTTCTTGCACACACAGATGCAAGATTTTCCATCAGTTAGGATACAAACGCATGCAGCCTTGCTACATTTTGGAGCATTTTCTGCGTTTGAGTCACAAGAACAGTCCTTGCAGATCTTAAACTCTCCCTTTTCGTCACAGCAAACGCAGACACATTTAGCCCCATCAGTTGGCAAAACAACGCAGCCAGCCTTGTCGCATTTCCCATTTCCATCGCACTTGCAGTCGTCACATCTCACTATCTTGCCGTCGCTGTTTTTGCACACACAGATGCAAGATTTTCCATCAGTTAGGATACAAACGCATGCAGCCTTGCTACATTTTGGAGCATTTTCTGCGTTTGAGTCACAAGAACAGTCCTTGCAGATCTTAAACTCTCCCTTTTCGTCACAGCAAACGCAGACACATTTAGCCCCTTCAGTTGTTAAGCAAACGCAGCCAGATTTATCACACTTCCCGTTGCCATCACACTTGCAGTCACTGCATTTCACAATCTTGCCTTCGCTGTTCTTGCACACACAAATGCAAGACTTCCCATTAGTTAGGAAACAAACGCATGCTGCTTTGCTACACTTCGGGTTATCTTCTACTTCTGAGTCGCAAGAACAGTCTTTGCAGACCTTAAACTGTCCCTTTTCGTCACAGCAAACGCAGACACATTTAGCCCCTTCAGATGGTAAGCAAACGCAACCAGATTTATCACACTTCCCGTTGCCATCACACTTGCAGTCGCTGCATTTCACTACCTTGCCTTCGCTGTTCTTGCACACACAGATGCAGGATTTCCCATCGGTTAAGATGCAAACGCATGCAGCCTTGCTACATTTTGGGGCATCATCTGCTTTGGAGTCGCAAGAACAGTCCTTGCAGACCTTAAACTCTCCCTTTTCGTCACAGCATACGCAGACACATTTAGCCCCATCAGTTGGCAAAACAACGCAGCCAGCCTTGTCACATTTCCCATTGTCATCACATTTGCAGTCGCTGCATTTCACAATCTTGCCTTCGCTGTTCTTGCACACACAGATGCAAGACTTACCATCAGTAAGGAAACAAACGCATGCTGCTTTGCTACACTTCGGGTTATCTTCTACTTTTGAGTCGCAAAAACAGTCCTTGCAGACCTTAAACTCTCCCTTTTCGTCACAGCAAACGCAGACACATTTAGCCCCTTCAGTTGGTAAGCAAACGCAACCAGATTTATCACACTTCCCGTTGCCATCACACTTGCAGTCACTGCATTTCACGATCTTGCCTTCCCTGTTCTTGCACACACAGATGCAAGATTTCCCATCAGTAGGAATACAAACACATCCAGATTTATCACATTTCTTCATTGCTTCAGATTGTTCAGGATCCTTGCAGATACAGTCGTTGCAGGATTTAATTTCGCCTGTTTCGTCACTACAGACACAAATGCAATTCTTGCCTTCAGATGGGAGGCAGATGCAGGAAGCGTCAACACATTTCCATTCGTCATCTACTTGGATTGTTTTGCAGTCATTGCATTTCACGATTTTCCCTTGGTTGTCTTTGGCCAAGCATACGTAGGGCTTGCCACCGGTTGGAATGCAGAGACATTCGGCACGGTCGCAAATGAAAGTGTTCTTGACTGGTCCTTGGCAGCACGGCATTTTGAGGTACTTGTTCTGGAAAAAAATAATATATTTTATTATTTATTTTTTTAGGGTAGAGTCATTATATTTCTTTTTACTACAGGGTTTTTTTTCGCACAACGTATGTCAGTTCTATCATACTCTAAACATACCTAATATAATAAAGCTGAAGAGTTCGTTGGTTTAAACACACTAATCTATGGGAGCTACTGGTCTGACTTCAAGAATTCCGATATACCAAAGCCCGTTTATTCCGTACAGACTAATTACTTCATCATGCTAATGACTCATTATGACGAATTCAAGGCAATCAATGTTATTCTAAAACAGCGTTAAGTGTTTAATAATAAGTTTTTAATTTCTAACAATTGTTTTTAATTTTAGGGAATATAAGAGTTATCATGTTACTATAATGTTAAAAGTTATATTTAATATAATTTCGCAGCAAAATAATATTTTATGATGGCGCCGTAGAAACCGGTTGATTGATTTTACAAGTTCCTACTTTATACCTACAGCCAGGACAACAGATACTATACTATGTCCTAAAATATTAAAAAAGGCAAATTGTTAGCTTGAATTTTTGCCCAATCTAAGCCTTCGAGCCGCAGGCAATCTATTTTTATTTAGGTCACTTACACCATGGTTTAGCCTATTTGGCTAACACTTTTACCTCACTATAAAATTCAATTTTCTAGGTTATAAGTATTCTTTCAAAAGATTATAATATAAATATACGGCATAAATATGCGTACATAACAACAAAACAAATAATTATTTATTAAAATAAATTCTATACTATCAATACACCTGTACCAATATTTAATACACCTGTACGACCGTTCAAAATAAATAAATATAAAATATAAATAGGTTCATTTTTAATTCTAATAATAAACGAATTTAAGTTTGTTAGCAAAAGAAAAACAAAATACATTTTTAATTCTGATATAAAATAAAAAAAATACTTTACTTTTACACAAAAACTTAAGCTCAAATAAAAAAAAACTTAAAAAGAATAAACATAACCTACAAAAAAAAAACAATTAAATAAAAACAAACTTACCTATTAACACGGATCGAAAACAATAAAAACAATTGAATCGCACGTTTATTTATCAACGCTTTCTACTTCGCTGTTATAAACTGACTGATAACGAGAGCTGAGTTTTGTGTGGAATATATAATAAAGTGATATCATCGTGTGCAAAACATTGTTTGAGTGTCGTACGCAAACGAAACGAGTGCAAACGTGATTCACGATACGACGGAGTACGAATGCGTGCCGTGTGAACACACCCCTCCTAGGAGATTCTCGTACTTTCTTACGGAGTCCATAATGACGATGGTTTTTTATGTTATGTTGTAATATTTGTTTAGATGATTTTTTGAGGTTGTTTTTGTGGAAAAGGGTAAAGAAAATGGTTTTTATTGATCATGGGTATAAAATTGCGAATTTGAAATTTTTTGTCATTTTATTTTGTTTTAATATTTATTGTTATAATTTTAAGAGAATATTTTAATTCAAAAACAGGAAAGAAAGATAAATTCCTAGAAAATATGGGTGCAACATAGATTTTAATAATGAATAATAATTACAATTTTAAAATATTTACTTATTTAGTTGTAAACATAAAAAATATTTTTCTTTTACCTAAATGTTTTTAAAGATTATTATAAAAAATAAGATAAAATCATCCTATTGCAAATATGGATGCAAAATCGAGGTTCATTGTTTTTTTAAGAATTTATAAATATTTGTGGTTGTGTTTTAAATTCAAGTTTTACGTGGTTTTCAAACAAAACATTTTCGTACAAAACTATTTTTAGAAACATCGAGCTGCCAAAATTGTAATCAGACGTTGTATACTCAAAAAATAGCGTTTTTTTTTTTCAACATGACCACAGTGGTTAAAAAAATATATTGGGATATAAGGTGGAACTTCGAGAATTCGAAATAACTAGAATTAAAACAATCATATTATCGTCATTGTAATGAAAAAATAGCTCAATAGCAAAATAGTGCCTACATTAAGGGCTATGATCAAAAAAGTTTCATCCAAAAGTTTCGCAAATTTAGAACTTTTTAAAGGAATTCTCGCACATTGTGAAATGCACCGAACAACAAAAACTGTTAAATTAATTCAAACATACGAATCGACATGTCATTTGTAAACAATTTATACCATCGAACAATCTTCATTGTCAAATAAAATATTTACGAATTTTAATCACATTTTTCATCGTCTCCTAGTACTATTCAAAAATACATAAACCAAAGTTAACCCTAAGGATTGGGCGTACCTAATAACTAATTATACAACGATAAGACTCGCCTTGGACCAGTTACCGGAAAGGGACTGACGTTTTCATCAGTCTTACGAATGTTTTACGTGGGCGATGGACCAAACTACCTTGAGGTCCAAATGCGGACCGGTTGGTGACAGAATGCTCCATTATTTGATATGTATATGGAGCTGAGGTCCGCCTGCAGTCGCCAAATTACTTCTGAGCGAAGTTTGTTGAATTGTAGTTTTTTGGGTTAATAACCTGTGTTCTTGTAAGAGGCGAAAATAAGGCTTTTTGTTTAAAAATTGATCATTCAGTAATTATATAACTATGTTTTTTTCTGTTTCTTGGAAATTTAAGAATTCTTTTTTTGTATACCAATTTGATGTGTGACGTAGACGGATATAAATTGTAAGAATTGTATGCATGTTTTCCACATCTGTGACGTAACGGAATAAACACTAATTCATCCACCCATTGAAAATATTGTCGTGACGAAAAAATATCTAAAACATCAACGTTGATTTGTTTTATAGATTTTATCGAAAATATAATACTCCAGTAATTGATAAATAGGTAATCGATTAAAATAGTCTAAACTTTAAGATATAGATACTTGTTCTAAATGTGTGTATACCTACATATATTTTTAAAGACCAATTAATTCTACAACTGGTCATGCAACAACTAACTGCATTAGAAAATGACCATACAAAAATGCAACTCAAGTATGTAACAGTAAAAAGAGAAATTAGGCTTTTTAGAGAAAGTCCAGAGCGCATGGCTGCAATTTATTTGCATGCTAAAGACTCATGACGCAACTCTTCCTACATATTTTACATCCTTAAATGCATTGCTGCATATTTAGTCAATTGTAAAGTCGTTGTGACGTCTTTGTTAGCATGGCTTGACAAATAGGTATGGGTCGCGTCGTCTTACGTATTCGTTCTTATGAGGAGAGAGGGGTTAACTATATACAAACACTTTGAGAAGAAGTCTAATAGGACAAATTCTCAAGAGAACCGCTGTCTTTGAAGGCTCCGGCAGTTGAAAGAGTCCGGGGTGCTTTTAGTCTTTAAGAGTCCGTCATATATCTACCCAGGCCGTGCCCTCGACGCGGGTTGAAGTTAAAGTTTAGATCCGTTTCAAGGCGGGAAAATGAGGTAATTAAGTATAACAATAGGTATTTTAATCTGGATGAGGCTCGAACAGGACCGTAGATATTGGCACGAAAAAGGGGAGCCCTACGCCCAAGAGTGGGAGGATAAAGGCTGTGGATAATGATGATGATAGATATGTTAAAGGGAAATACAATTTCAGGCTCGAATCTCACTCTAGGTCGACTGATCAACATGCTTCTCGTGACTATTTGTTCCTTTCGTTACCTGTCAAAAGTATCTTCTTAAAACGGACAGTGTATAGCTACCAGACATGTGTAGTTACGTAATACAACTCTTACATAACGGCGAGCATTAAGGTGACATAAACTGTTAGTCATTCAACGATGATTTCCACTTGTACGACAGACACTACGATAAATGCTTAGCAAAAATAGACTTTATTTTATTAGAATAAAAGCTATCACAATGTTGGTCAAAGTGATATGGTCAGTCGAGAAAAATGCTTTACGAAAAGACCTTATTGCGTTGTAATAAGAGCTTTAACTATGTTAGCCAACTTTTATTCATATGGTCAGTTCGCAAAGAATGCTTTACGAAAATGGGCTTAATATCCTTGAAATAAAAGCTATGACAATGTTTGTTAAGATCATGGTTAGCCTACTGTTTGCTTTTTTAAATAACTCAATTATATAAGGCGTTAGTCTGTGTTGTCTTATTATATTTATTGCTTAAATCAAATGATTGGTTGTAATGCGATGTATTTCCGATAATTTGATACTAAGTACTCTCATTATTGCCGTCTAGATAATTTGATACTTACTTTCTTTATTGTTATTACTTATTATGTTATTTGAGTAAGAAGTAAGGGCTGGTTGAAAGTAGAGCAGATTATATAGTTGTAAAGGACTTAGGATATAAAAAACATAATAATTACATTAATTTTAATCGACGTTGATGCTAATAAATTAAAATATCAGGCTAACTATTTCGCATCGAACAAAAAAATAATCACATAAATAGGATCCGAAATTACGGTAAAATAGGGGTAGAAAATACCTGTCGAATACCTCCTTCATCAATAAGTCGGTAAATGACACACCTATAAAAGAAGAAACATACGAAAATCACACTTCACCTATTTTTGTTATATAATGACATCTGTCAAAAAGGTACATACATCAGCTTAATATTAATTGCTTTCATTGCAAAAAGATTTTCTTCCACAGATCTTCTTTTTTTTAACCATCGATGTCACAATACAGGTTAAAAACCTCCCTCTCATTAATAAATAAATACACTTGAATAACATTATTAGGTATGTTCATATAAACGTGTATAATATTAATTCATTCAATTAAAGCAAGCATTCCTTAGATATTTGCAGCTGTATGTACAATCTTACCACGTTAGTTATTTCAAGAATTGTCCGGAAGTGGTGTTGTCCCGCGACATTGCCAACATCTGCCTTTGAATTTATTACCTTGTTCGGTTATACGCATTGGATGATTACGTAATCGCATTTAATACGTATGAAGTAATTTTGCTTTAGAGTTCCGTAGGCAATGAGTAAAACGGGATGTTTGAAGCTAAAGATTCTGGTGTCGGTCCAAACATTTTATTTAAGTTCCTTCCTCGTCAAGGATTTTAATCCTTGTGTCACTGGAAGTTTCACAAGCATTCAAGTAACATGTACAAAGATACCCAGACAGTAGACAAGCATTTGTAGATCACACAAACGCATGTACTACGCGGGGATCGAACCTGTGACACGTCGCGCAAAATGGGTTTGGCGTGATGACCTCAACCACTCGGCTATCCGTGCATTCAATTATACTTCTTTTCCGTATGGGACAATTCCAAATGACTCCTCCCCTTTTGAATTGAGCGGATGGGAGTATCAGACTTTTATTGACTAAATGCCATCAAGCTTAAAAAGTTGAAATTTATTGATCCTGGTTTGACACGAACGGTGAACTTGTCCCACTATAAAAGTGACATCATTTTCTTAAAAACTTAACAACAAATGATTAATGATCAGAATAAAATAAAATACTAAAGGGACCTATATAATTTATGTCTTATCATGTTCATGTATTTTTTTTTACGTTGTAGGGGTAAGTACATCACAAATTTAACCTTTTTAAAGTATTATTATTCATAGTTTACATCGATAATCTCTAGGTTACCTGTCTGTTATTGATTTTCAGACAATGCATAAATTTATCCACCGTATGACTAACTTGGACGAACAATGTCTTCATAAACAATACGGCCTCGGTTCAAACCTTCACATACCGTGTAAAGATAAACTGATATTCATGAGTATGCACGTTAAATATTAACCTACAGTTATTTTGAAGGTCTGTTTAGTCATCTTTAGAGTAAGACATCTGTCTTGTCATTGTAGGTGTTGGAGCGAGATAGCACGATGCACGGTGTAGAGCGACGTCTCTCTTTCGCATATACAACCATATAATTATATGAGATAGTTGCAGGCACTCTGTTCTTTCCCTTCCGGAGTTTTTAATGTGAGTTCTTGAAGCCTCTAAGGGCGTTCGGTGAAGCTGCTGAGCAAGCAGAGCATGTCTTAATTTCTACCTAACTCGAATGGGTTATGGACATATCTATAGGTAATCATGATGTGTGTTTTAATGCTTTTTTCGTGTTCAGTTTCTAAAAGGTAAAAAGAGCATTGCATTACTAAGTCTCCGCCTCTCTCCTAACAACTTCTATCCATCCGTGTGCCTTGCTATAACGTCCGTTATAGAAAGACAGTTAAAATTTCCACAAATCATGCATTTTTGTTGCTGTTACTACAATAAATATTAACCAAATAAAATAAAACTACAAACACTACACACAGTTTATTTGTTTAACATGTGCTTGTGTAAAATAACATACAGTTTATCGTGACGTCACATCAGAATGATTTGAACTTTGTTAAACAACAAACCAAATGACGGAATATATTTTTAACAAGTTTTGGAACAATAACTGTATATATCAGTTTATCTTTATTACTATAGTACATCATTCATCACAAAATTAATCAGATTTCTTATCATATTTATCGAATTATAATTTCACATCGTATTTTGATAAGAATTTACTACACATACACAGATGTACTTACATATAATCTAATGGATATCACGGATTCAAATATTTGGTATTATCTGATTAGTTTTTATCTAAACTTTGACGTAATGACGAACATCTTTTTTTTAAACGACTCCAGCACCAATTTGATTAATCATTTATTAAGTCACCCAGACTCAAGACAAGCATTCGGGGATCACACAAATGCTTGTCCCACGCGGAGATCGAACCCGCGACACATCGCTTGGTGACCCAAACCACTAGCTATCCGAGCGGCCAAACATCACCTTATAATAATCTGTTCATCTAATCATTCGTTTAATTATGTTGTGTTTTTATGTTTCAGGTAATACGAGATAATCCCTTCATTACTTCAGTTATTGGTAAGCTAAAGCAAGTAGAATTATTTAAATAAAGCTTATTTAATGGAAAAACCATTTAAATACCAGACTTGCGTTACTAGTTTATGACTAGTTTGTTATTGCTGCAAAAACATAACCCTTCTTTAGGTAACAAGTCGGTACACGGTACGGCAGAGTATCTGTTTATCAAAATCGGTCAAAGCGTTTGAGCGTGGAGAGTTAGCAAACATACCTATTCTAAAACTATCCCCATTAATGATAAATTAGTTGTAATTAAAATATATTTATTAAAAATTAAAATATATTTATTAAAAAAAAAAAAATATATTTATTAAAAAAAAAACATAGTTCACATTACTTAAATACATGTACGTAATTACGTATTCATTTACTAAATAAGTTTACTCCAATTCAATTATTAAAAAACAAACATCAATTAATTTAATTGCTTGAAAAAAATAACCCAATTGGACCTGAAGATTCCTTAACCCTGTGTCGTAACAAAGGTCTAATATCCCAGCCGGGGTCACATCGTGAGGTCACACGATGAAAGTAAGATTGCTGTGCCGTCCCTGCCGTGGGCGACCCACTTCGACAACATCACGCTTTTTACAACGGTGGTTAGGCTGAATACACAACACTACTATACATATCTTAAATATGTCTTTTGATAGTGGTTTCTTAGGTTTACGCGAATGTTAGACATTGAAATGAAACGACTTTTACGGATTTTATCGCGGTTTAATTTTTGGTTTTAGTTCCCGACGTTTCGACACCTTTGCAGGTATCATGGTCACGGGCAGACTGAGATGGTGTTCGTCTTGACAGAAGATGTTGCTCGTTCTACCTTCATATTTTTAATTAATTATTTATGGTCCGACCTACGCAGTATGAGCTCACTGTGTCGTGGTGTCTTGCAGCGCTGCTCTTGGGTTTAGCCTTGAGTTTTTGTATTATTGGGTCCCAAGTAGGTGATATCTTCCAGCCATCTTCTCTATTGAAATTAGGGTGTTTTTTAATCTCAATAGCCTCGCGAAACATCCTTGGTAGGAATTTGGATTCTTTAGCGAGGATCTGTGGTTGATCAAATCTAATATAATGGCTGGAGCCTTCAGCATGTTCGGCGACTGCAGACTTCGTTGAGCGGCGGTGTTTGACGTCAGCTATGTGTTCTTTTACGCGGGTCCCTATGCTTCGTTTAGTTTGACCGATATAAGAGAGGCCGCAGTCACAATCTAGTTTGTATACTCCTGCATCTTGTAGAGGTATGTGACACTTGACAGATGGTAAGGACTGGCTAATCTTCTTGGGCGGCTTGAAGTATGTTTTAATTGAAGCTCGCTTCAGGATGTAACCAATCTTGTCAGTGACTCCTCGGACGTATGGTAGTACAGCAGGCAAACGATCAACTGTGGCTGGCTTCACTCGGTTTCTGTGACGGGGCCGTGGAACTTGGAGCTTGTTGTCTCGCAGTACTTGCTTGACGTGTTGAAGCTCAGCGGCAAGGTGTCTGTCATCACAGAGTCCGTGTGCTCTCTGAAACAAAGATTTTCCCACGGTAGCTAACTGTTTAGGGTGGTGGTGAGATTCACCGTTTAAGTACCTATCTGTATGGGTCTTTTTGCGATACACGGTGTGACTTATGGTCTGATCAGGATTCCGTTTAACTAATATGTCTAGGAAGGCAAGAGATTTGTTATCCTCCAACTCCATAGTGAATTGAATTTTGTTATTTATGGAGTTGAGATGTTTTAAAAATGCATTTACTTGGTTAGATGGTAAAATTGTGAAAGTGTCATCTCATCTCTCACTCGGTCACAGAAACCGAGTGAAGCCAGCCACAGTTGATCGTTTGCCTGCTGTACTACCATACGTCCGAGGAGTCACTGACAAGATTGGTTACATCCTGAAGCGAGCTTCAATTAAAACATACTTCAAGCCGCCCAAGAAGATTAGCCAGTCCTTACCATCTGTCAAGTGTCACATACCTCTACAAGATGCAGGAGTATACAAACTAGATTGTGACTGCGGCCTCTCTTATATCGGTCAAACTAAACGAAGCATAGGGACCCGCGTAAAAGAACACATAGCTGACGTCAAACACCGCCGCTCAACGAAGTCTGCAGTCGCCGAACATGCTGAAGGCTCCAGCCATTATATTAGATTTGATCAACCACAGATCCTCGCTAAAGAATCCAAATTCCTACCAAGGATGTTTCGCGAGGCTATTGAGATTAAAAAACACCCTAATTTCAATAGAGAAGATGGCTGGAAGATATCACCTACTTGGGACCCAATAATACAAAAACTCAAGGCTAAACCCAAGAGCAGCGCTGCAAGACACCACGACACAGTGAGCTCATACTGCGTAGGTCGGACCATAAATAATTAATTAAAAATATGAAGGTAGAACGAGCAACATCTTCTGTCAAGACGAACACCATCTCAGTCTGCCCGTGACCATGATACCTGCAAAGGTGTCGAAACGTCGGGAACTAAAACCAAAAATTAAACCGCGATAAAATCCGTAAAAGTCGTTTCATTTCAATGTCTTTTGATCATAATTATCTTTGATTAGCCCCCATTTTTTTGTGCTTGGACACAAATATGTCGAAATTAAACTTAGCAATATCCAGTATTTTCACAATTTATACAAGGTAAGTATGTAGGTAATAATAACTAAATTTATTTATTACTATTTAAATACTTTTTTTGGAGATACGCCAAATGCCGTAGAATAAACTGTTAGTAAAAAATCCTATGACGTCATCATGTTTTTCCATGTTTACTCGCCATGACGTAGCACTCTTGAACTGTAAAACCTTATTTATCTTTAAGAACTTATCCCACGTAGTGTTTAGTGTTGCGACTGTAATCCGTAAATTAAAATAGAGTGATGAGTGACCGAGTACGATATGAATGATTGAAAGAACGATACCTTGTTACTGTCGCAGATAAATTATTGCGTAATGGCAGTATACCGTCGTTGCCTTTGCCTCGTTCTCAGGAAAACGCCTCAGTTTTCCACACACGTTGAGAAACTTTGTCTAGGCAATTATTTTCCCAGTCTTGTGGGAGTTAAGAAAACATAATATGATAGAAAAGATAGCCTAGTGGTAAGATCGTAGGACTGCAAAATCAAACGTCTCGAGTTCGATCCCAATCCATGTACAGACCTTGTCAATGTTGTGTGATTTTTTGGAAATAAAATCATCTTCCGTGTTTCGTAAAAGAGTAATTCCTGCGTCTGATCTCTCCAATCTGACGATTTGCCGTCGCATCGCGCTGTGAGAGTAATGTAACAGAGAGTGCACTTGTGTTGGCCAGCGCACACACTTGTGCCATAGCTTGTGTACTATGAGAAGCTGCCTGTTATCTTGTGACACTGGCCGTCAATGTCTCTTCTCCTATAGAGCTGGTGGAATGCCCTCGCTGGACGTCTTTAAAGGCCTCAGCAATTTACGCAAGAGTGCGCCTTTAAAAAGAACAATAATTTAAAAACTAAGATACGGATAATAAAACAGTTTTTATATTCTTGTGAACTCGAAGGTTTAGGGTCAAACAGACTAAATTCCTTTACGTGTTGACAAAACATGTCTTGATAATACCAAAATAACAGACAACTCAAGCCCTTATATCCAAACAAATAAATTCACAAACTCGGTACACCCTAATTTCAATTACGTATCGTAACGCAAATTCGCACGTTCGCCCACACTTTACCCTATAGTGTAACCCTAAACGCAAACCGTATAGTTATGGTAATGCGATACGGTATCGCGAGGTTGTAGTTAGGAAATCGAAAGTAGACTACATGTTGCGAACGAGATTGTCTATGTACAGTCGAGAGCAAAAGTGAATGTGATAATATTACAAGTTTGTACGTGAAGATACATTGAATTTTTTATCGTGCCCACTTATTATTTCCACTGTTGGGCAAAGCCAGCATTTATCAAATTTAATAAAAAACCATTCATCAAACTTAAACTGCTAGACCAAGTTTGATAAAACAAACTATTGAAATAGGTAACACTCTGGCTTAGCACAGGTCTCTTACAGTAATGAATAAAATACACGTGGTAGAAACTAGGTCAATAAAGGGAAAAGACTTTGTTAATAATATGATGCAGGATATTAGCGTTGTAGTTGACTGTACAACCATTTATGGAAATCTCTCATAAGGTCTATTCCAGTTAGGCTTAACTTTGCATAACTCTGTTTAATCTATTGAGAATAATCGCCTTTACGCGGGATAAAACGATTACATTGACATATTACGAAGATCGATTTAGATATTCAAATGAAGACTTCTTTTAAACACCATCATGTGTGATATTAAAAAAATAAAAGTAAAAAATAAAGCTTGAGAAAAGTGTGGAAGTTAAAAAATTAAATTGTAAATATTCCAATTAAAGACAATAAATAAAAATAAACAATATGTCTTTAGACTCAACAAAGCTTCCAGAAAACCTGTTTATGAGAGGCCAAAGATAATAAACATACAGTGATCAGTGAAAGTGTGTCTATTGTCTGCGCATGAGTGTCCGGCAACTACCGGACATAACCAGAGACAATGTTGTGTAAATATTACGACGAACAAGTCTTACCGGAAACGAACCGAGTAATTACCAATTTAGGTGTACAAAAATGGCGTTAAGGCTGTTTACATGTTTGTTACTCAATACTACGTCTGTTTGTTTCTTGATAAAACAAGTCCTCCGCTGAGTATTTTAATGAGAGTCGAGGAAAGTTCCACAAAAACGAAAAGCGCTCATCCTCCCTATGAGCGCTCACCAAGCATTTGTTTTTTTTAGAAAATATGTGTATATTTTTTCTCGATACAGATATCGAACCCACAACACCTTGTGACCTTCACCGCTCAGCTATCTATGTGAATAAATTTTACTGGGGTATATTTTACGTGCCTATTCTTAAAAAAAATCTATTGTTTACATATTTTATCTAAACCAGAAATAATTACACAGTAGCTTTTCTCATCTATTTTTATGTCAACTTCAAATCTCAACGCATCCCGATAAGTACCATTGATAAAAAAACACAATATTACTAAATAAAACTATTTTGTCGCAATAAAAAAAACAATAAATCCAACACGCTTCTCAAATATACTCTAACAACGTCCAATAACCAAACTTGTTGTATCTACACAAAGTTAAAGGCCACAAATTGATGTCAGTTTCAAGCCGCAATCAATAGTTATCTAATCCTCACATATTCAGACTAAACCTCCACAAAGGTCGATTACCACATAAGGAAAGTTGCAAAGGCCCTTCTTACAAAAAAAAAACTGCAACAATTCATTCACTTTTTCATTCATTCAAACGTCAACTGGCAGCCATATTGTTTAAGACTAGTCTGACATCTGTCACTAGATGTCACACCAGTTGCGTCGTTGAGAAATGCACGCGATTTGTTCGTCTGCCTGTGTGTTTGTTCGTTGCGTGATTATTACACAATTTGACTAATTATCTTGTGGGAATGTCGCTTCTTTGCCTCTATTTGCCTTTAGTCTTTGTGTTGGCCATATTTATTAGTTTGAACTTAATGGTTTTCACACGTTGCTACTGTGCCTTACATGCTGTGTATTAAATTATTAATAGCTTAAAGTGTCACAGTTTTAGGACAAGGTGACTTGTAAGATTGAATTTATTCAAAACATTTTGTATTAAGCGCATTAGACCGTATTAGACGTGCAGATCACCTTTTTTTGTTTTGTCTTATGCTCTACTCCGGAATAGTCAAATTCTGCACTCAGGCAGATTGCGTACCTAAGGCACAAGTAGGTATGTTAAAAAAAACAGCATTATGTTTTAAGACTGTTGTGCTTTCTCCTTGTATCAAGTCAATAGAGCAAATCGTACAAATACTGCTGCCATTTGTTCCACATGTAAATCACATCACTTTTATTATTTTATTAGGTACCTAATACCAGTTACGGAATGTTGTGTATAGCTAGTGCTAAGTAAAAAGAGACGACACTCTACGCCATGTAGCGCGCCATCTCCTTTCAACAAACGCAGTAGACCCCTGGTGCTAAGTAGGCATGCATTCTCTAACACAGGCTTTATTAAGTACTCGCATATTGCAAAAATGTAAGAAGAAAATAAATAAAGCTGTGGGAAATCTCGTAGATAAAATCACCATTGTTTAAAAACTTCGGAAAATGATTGCGACGAAAGAATGTATGGGAGAAAGTGCGATACAATACCTTAGCGGGTGTGAAGTGTTTATGCAAATAATTATTGTACTAGGAATTGGAACATAGGTAACAAGTTGCTTTACCGTAGCTTTGCAATATTTTTAACAACTAAAACGTACCTACAACTTATTTGAAATAAAAGTATTGAGTCAATCTTGATGAAATATTTATGGGACAAAAAGACTATTTGACGTTAAATAAAAAAAAAAACAAGAAAATCGGTTCGTCCGGTTATTCATCCTTCGCAATGATTTGTCTTCGTTAGCCTTCTTGAAGGGAACCCTCAGTGTCAGTCCGACCCAAACTGTTAACCACTAGTCTTTCTATCAATTTAACAAAACAAGACATTGAAAATAAACGAAGTTTCTTCAAAGTAACATGCATTTTAATTCATTTAAAATTTACCGTCTATCAAATATTAGCATAATATGCGTACAGACACACATAACAGTATTAATGTATGTATTGAATTAATTCGTATGATTATGTATGTAACTTCCCGAGTCATTTGTAAATTGATTGCTAATTAAACGCCTAACGTGTGTTAATTTGCTTCATATTATGTAAACAGAAATTACAATTATTATATTTTTTGATGTAATAATTGAAGGTTCCGTATAATCTAATTACGTTTCTAAACTTTATAAAACGTCTCCCGGGCCCGCCATAGTCCTTTCGACGTGTTGTGTACGGTTTCCTATCTCTTTTAATAACGGCCTCATAGAAAAACCATAACCATTTTCAAAACAGAACCACATTACCGTTGGCTACAAAAATGAAGAAATTAAAGGCAGTAATAATAATAATGTCTTTTGAAACACATTTGAACATATTATAGTGCACAAGCGTGAGCGAAAACACAGCACATTACGTTCCTGTACTCTCATAGCCCGTTGGGCAATCCGATACGACCGAAGAGAGATGAGCGCAGGACCCACATACTTACGAGCCTTCCGGAAAACGAAAGCTGTGTATTTCCTCTTTCTTAATCGCACTCCATGTAAATTCGAAAATTCGGTGCTAGCCTTGGGGTTAAACTCTTGGCTTGGCAGTCTTGCAGTCTCACCAATAAGGTATCGAAGCTTAAGAATGAAATAGACTAAGAGAGGAAATATGACCATCATAATTATGACTGGATTAAAAACACTCATAAAAATTACCTTTACAAAAACGTGCTCGACAAGCATATCTCACCTTTGGCAGTTAGTTAAAAAGGTGAGAATTGCATAAATATTTCCTTATGACGTTTAATGAAAGTCGAAACGGGACCCTAGCGGCCTAGGTATTTCAGGATAGCCTGGGTGCGGCATGCCAACCCTAATGAACTAGGAAGAAACGTAAAATACTGTTTTTATATGCTAGGTAAATGTACGCAAACATTTTAATATCTACATATAATGTTAACGCTTTAATTAACGTCTTTTTTGCTATTACTTTTATGAAGAACTTGAATAAGTTTTTATTCAAAAGAAAAAAAACAAGAAAATCTTTTAAATATTACAGTACGTAAGCGTCAAGATATTTGTCCAGCTATGACTAAATTCACAGACAGATTTTTATCATGATTTTTTTTCTACATTTTATCAATAAATAGCGCGCTGCGCGCCATCTTTCCGAACTGTCACTTTCGCCGCGCGTTCCGATACACGTACAAATAACAATACATTAAATCACAAATATACGAACACAATTTGTAACAAAAAATAAATCGATTCAGGTACATGAATGCATTGGTCAGAATAATAGGAAAGAAAGTGAATTACAAATTGAAATGGAAAGTAACGGACATGGTACGGGGAACGACATGATGTACAATAAAAATTACGAAAATAGATCTTATTGCATTGGAATAACGACTACAATTTTATCATGTGCGGTCATCTGTATATCAGGAAACCGTTTAATACTCTATTATGATTCAATTAGTTGAATTTAATAATCGTTTGAATTGAATAAGACAGGTTTATGATTCTATCTCGTTTTCAATTGCAAGTTCGTGGCTATTGTTAATCGATTTTTTTATCTTAGTATCTGTGCTCTTGATAAAAGTGCTACAATCACCAATATTCTCACAGATAAGTATTTAACTTCTTGTTCATCCAAAAACTAGGGGACTAGAGGCTCATCACAACAATCGCTATATCCAAAAGATCAAATGAAAATAACCGGTCAAGCGCGAGTCGGGCTAGTAGTAGGGAAGGAAAAACAAAAAGTGTTGTGTGATTGTATATGTTTATGTGATTTAGGAAAATTATGACTCAATCTTTGTTTAGTACTAACTCTAACATTGTCTTGATGAAGACAATGTCTTTAATTAATCCAACGTGCCAGCTACCTTCAAAATAAACCAAAAGTTACTGAAATCGATCCAGCCGTTTAGACATGAAGAGGTAACAAACATACACACACAAACACTCACATTCTTGAGCATTTATAACATGAATGTGATTTAGTTGTAAAGCATGCATATAACGATGATACATTGTCTCGCAATGCAATTGCTAGTCACAGCACAGGACATTCAAAGACAATTGTATTGCATAATCTGCTTAACATACTGCCAAACCCAAGGGCCGAACTAAATCCATACAACCAGATCACGTATGGTGTCAATGCCATTACCGAAAAACAAATATAAACCATCAACTAAAGAACAGCTTGATATTCAACACTCAACCTTATGCTTCTAATGATAAGGCTGTTGGGGTTTTCAAGGAGGTTTGGTAGTATTTTGTTCTGGTGGCGAAGTGTTGTAGTAATTATTGTTGGCGCGATGACCCTAGACCGTGGTTTGGTAGTCAAGAGCATTTAGAAGCAAATGATGTTGATTTATTGGTTCTAGAGTAACGCCTGTCGTGTGAAGGCTTTATTTAAATTAGTTTTAATTAAGGTGTGAGGTATGACGAAATAGGTGGGGAATAGGTACCTATGTAGATTCTTTCTAATTCTAGTATTCTTGAGTCGCTTGAGGAGATGTGCTGATTTAATTATCGTCTTTCCAAGGCCAGTCTAGGTTTAAAAAATATTTTATGTTTTATCATCATTTGGGGTACCACAATTGAACATGAATGTATAAATAAATTAATAAAAACCGATCAGTTGCGAATCGGACCCGCGACACTCAGGGTTCCTCTCAAATAGGCTTAGGAAAAACGAATCGGTTTTGTGACAATGTAATTAATTAATTCAACCTATCGAGGTCCAGAGCTGGTAATAGGCCTGCCCCAAGTTGCGCCGTGACAATCTTGCTTTTATTTATTGCTTAACATCTGTTTTTAGTTTTAGTTCGTCTTTTATTACAGCAACAACAGAAATACATCGTAAAAAAACTAAAATTCATCTGGCTACCACGGTTCATGAGTGGTGCCTGGTGACGGACGGAAAGACCGGTTCCTTATTCACCCTTAGGGTATGCAACCTTAAAAACAAAGATTATCATAATCTCACCAACTATTAGGTAGCTATTATATGGTGAATTACATTTACAAAGCCTCCATGTCTATCCTCATCCATACAGTTTTATTAAAATACTAAAACCCCTAGTTCTAAGAAATGGCAATTCACCAAACTAATTACAGCTACTGGGAATTTCTTAACGGATAAACCAGCTAACGAAACACCGGTGACGAATAATCTTACTTAATATGGAGTTTAAAACCGGTCTATTAACGTCCTTTGATATCATAGAAATATGTTACGTCTAGTATTTGCCGTAACAGGTATTGAAATACAATTTCGCACAAAATGCCAAACTGTGAGCAAAAATGATCCCGTGTACATAAAATCGTGTGTATTAAAAAAGTCCTCAAATTCTTGATAAAAATACTCTTGCTCCTCACACAAACTTTTATCTTTATTGAGAATCGAACCCACGACCTCTGGTATACCAGCCAGGGCTACTAACCACTAGGCCAACAGACCGAACATCTGATACCGCTATTACATAAGGTTTGGCCTTCCTTGGTAGGTACTAATCAAATTACCAAGAGGCACGACCGATGTCACTAGTACTTCCTGTTTTATTACATAAATATTGATTGAAACAAACATATGAAGGCCATATTTTAAAGTAAGATTGTTGCACTTGTGGAAGCGAGACGACACATCTCTTTTCTCTTTCGTCTCTATCATTCGGAGGTAGATTATGCCTTTCGTCATCATCATCATTAGCCCATATTCGTTCACTGCTGGACATAAGCCTCCCCAATGGCGCGAGTATGCCTTTAGTATTACGTAATGAGTTTTGATTTTGAAATTGAACGTGCTTCAAGTTTTTTTAACCTTGTCTAGCAACACCACCCAGGCTTTATAAATAAAGACAAACAATTCATTCTCACTCAAAAACATTTATATTAAAAAACACTGAATTCTTAATGTTTTTCTTTTACTATAATTGTAGTTTCCCGATTTTTAAATACAACCTTTTACAAATCACCACCTCGTATTAAATTAAGCATATATTTTATACCGTAAATTTGAGGTGTTCCACAGGGCACGCTCTAGGCCCAGTGCAAACAAACGTCATTGTATTTCAATTTACAAATAAACAGTTCTATGGAAAATAGCAAAATTTATTTACTCCTAGAACACTTAATACAATACTAGTACCATAACTTTGTTTCTAAGGTCGTAAATATTTTCAACGAAGAAATTTAAGTTACTTTGTGGCTAACAGTTAGTTGTATTTGTTTTTCTAATAACTTAAAGGGTCCTCTATTTGTAAGTAAATGCGTGACTTGTAAAGTGGTTTTGGCCCTTTATTACTAAACGCTTTGGTTGGAGACTTCTTAGAAATATTCCTTTGTATGGCTTTTAAAGCCTCATGTCTTTTTGTTTTGATTTTAGTGTTTAATATTTCAGTTATTTTGTGGTAGCTTTTTCAACAGTCAGTTCGATCAAAATGAGAATACATTTGTTCTGAAAAATGAATCTATCCAGTTAGCTTGAATGCTTACTTTAAATGATACTGACTGCAAGGATAGCCGAATTTTTCAGGTAACCACGCCAAATCTACTAAGCGCGATGTCTGTCAGGTTTTCAACCCCCGCCTGAGTCTGGGTGTCTTTGTGCATGTGACTTGAATTTTTCCGAATCCCCCGCGAAACAAGGAACAAATTCCTAAATGCGGGAGTCGTTCAAAAAAACGTTTTAAAAATAAATCGTTTAGCTAATAATGCACACAGTTTATAACAGAGAGAATTAGCACTAATAAAAGCTACACATCAAGAGTCGATCAATAAAGCAGGTTTCAAACCCTAAGCATTGACGTCATTAATATAAATCGATCGATTCCGCAACAATGTATCGAGACCCTTGACGTAATACAAAGTGCTAAGTATTTAATACTAGTAATATCTGGTTTCCAGATCGTGTTGTAATACATACAGGCGCCACGGCTATCGGTCTAGTGTTACGATGGTAACCGCATCCTGCGAGCATGCTTCCGCTTATAGATCTAGATCCTCTTGGATAAGGGTTTCTTTTGTAGCGTTTTTAACCGTTAATGCACCGTTACAATTAGGGTCTGGATTGACAGCTGTATGTAAAAACGATGCGCAGTGGACTCTTAGCAGAGTGTCGCCCTCAGCTGTCAGTCTGTCTCTGTGATTCTCAAATGTAATGTAGAGACTCATAGAGGCACAGAGGACTTCGATGTTCACATCCAATGACGGCTAGTTAGGTTATAAGTATTTATAAGGTAGTGAGAAGTAATGTGACTCACACATTATTATGTATGCGTTTATGGATTAATTATAACTGACAATTACGATACTGATGTATCAATAGCGTTGCTAATACTGCGGAAAAATAAATTAGACATTGTAGTGGTAAATGATGCATGGAAAGAAAAAACTTTAAAAAAGAATTTAGGCTTTAGTTAAATGATGCACAACCTGAATTACAAAATTACTGGAGAAAACATTCTTAAGTAGGTACTCTTGTTTCAAGGACAGTCAAGAAAATACTTTCGGAATAAACAGCTTTAAAACAAACACATTTAGACCCATACACTGCTGATGTTGATAAAAATAACAGAAGTGATGCGAATGTCGACAATACAGACAATTGTATGGATCCCAAAAACAGTAATCCATTGATAAAAGTTCCCACGAAATAGTAACACAACGGTACAAACAAAAAACATAAGTAAAAAGTTTTAGAATCCGATAGCGGACTATCATTACATGGATCTGTGAGGTCACTGTCTCACTAGTTAAAGGAGTTTGGGGTCCCGCTTTTAAATGAGGGTTCAATTAAACCAAAATAAAGTATTTTTGAATACTATATACGTAAAAAAAATGAAGAATATCATGATGCTATGCATACGAAATTAAAAATCGGTCTAGTGCAAACTAGATTGGTTACCCATCAAATGTATGACTGTGATGACCATTGCTGTCAGCAGCAGGAATACATTAAAAATTATCTGTGAAAATTAAAGCTGTCTTACTATCAGAGTTCATAAGACACCACTTGGTGATAGACGGTCGGACAGACAGCGGTGCTTCAGCAATAGAGTTACATTTTTGTTCTACGTCTACGGGACTGTAAAAGTACCCGCAATATTTCTTTCCTATAACTAGAAATAAAATTATTAATTAAGAACAACATGAGCTTCTTTGCTTTTTCAGTTAGATTTGTAAATTAGCAATGAAAATCCGAACAAACTGTTGTATATAAATATTAATCGTGATAAATAACAGCAGATGTGCCGACGGATAAAACATCATACTTCGAATTCTTGTTAAATCGATCAGAAGAAAAACTCGACATAAATAGAGATGGCGTAAAATTCTCACATACATAAAATTCAACATACAACTACATTTTTTTTCAATTACATTTCCCTTCAAACGATAATAGCCTTATATGCGAGATGTTAGAATTGAGTTTTCCTTGTGTGGTATTAGATTTATGGCCTTTTGGAGACTAACGCTCTACCGCAGGTGAGTCGTGCAAAAACGCAATGAGATCACCATCGCCGTGTCATTTAGACGTGACATGTACCTCTGTAAGGTTTTGATGCAGTGCAGGGAAGGCACAGAAGGTTAGTTAGTGGCAGGTAGCATTAAGAAACTCTAACGAGCCCATAATTGTGTACTCTACCTAGTTCCAAATCCAGATCGAGCGATAAACTATTGAGCTCAAATAGGCAGGTAACAAAAATACGAAATAAAACTGACTGGTTAGGAAAAAGATAGAGTAAAAAAAGATGATGATGATGAGATCTAAAAACGGAACTCTTGGCTCTGATGGTCCGTATTGCCGTCTAACTCTCTGTCGTCAGGCATCATCCGACTTTATGTCCAGAAACATGATACCTAGACACTAGACAGCTAAAAAGCACAAATTAGTACGGTCATAAGTTTGAGGGGAGACCAAATTTATTTTTCTTTAAGAATTTTCTTTCTACTGATACGGAAACCTCCAAAAATCATACTGCACTTGACAATCTTTTTTCTAAACTTTCAGCTTTTCAGTTTCAAGTTAAGTTCAAGTTTACCAAGCACAGCTGCATGATCTAAACGACTTGACATTCTACATACATCTGTACCACAACAGACAGACATACGTGACGCATCCAGATCTGAATGTTCAATCACGATTCACGGACACGATACGCCATGAAGACATACAAGGGTTGGAAGAATGAATGAATCGTCCGGCCAAGAGTTATTGATACGAAGTATAGCGAAGATCGCTATCCAATGATAAAGGGCATATGAATGCCTTACGACTCCATTTGAAGGTACTTTGTGGAGCTGCCGATAAGGTTTTTGTCTGATGTCTGAAGTGCAATTGATTGGTTAAGTGATTTCAGTTGGTTCTAGATTTATTTTTATGTCAGCTTCAGGTTTCTGACTTTAAGAGCTCGTGTATTGATATTTCTGTATTGTTGACGGTCGTTTTTAACCCTTGACGCAAAAAAGGCGTGTCATGAGCTTAACATGTCTGTCTATCTGTCTGTCCGTCGCATTATATCTCCCAAACAGATTAAGAAAGTTCACTGCGGTTCGGTTTCAGTTTCTTAGCACTCCATTATGAAATAACTGAGCACTTCGAGACACAGAATGTAGTTACCATTTAATTCGACAAACATTTGGATCAGTAACCGCTTCATTCTATACCCCAAATATAAAACGACGATAGATTTTCTGCGACCATGTGACCGTGACCACAAACAACAACAAAAAATACTAACGGATTGTTACATAACATGTATACAACATCCATTACTTGCTGAGCAAAAACACACACAGGAAACATCGGCTTCTAGTGCGCAATGAATAACATGTTAAGCGATTTAGATGTTGGGTATCCCATATCAAATACAATTCCGGGTAGGTCCTGTGATCAACTCAACATAGCATAGCTCGTGAAACATGACTGTTGTCTTGGTGGAAGCGAGACCAGAAAGCTCTGTGTAGCGCGCTTTCTCGCTTGCACCATAGCAGCTAACCTAACAGCTTGACTGCACGGATAGCCGATTCGTATAGATCAGTATGACCAGCATTTGTGTGACCCACCAAGACTTGTTCTGAGTGTCTTTGTGAATATTTGTGAAACATAGCAACACAAAGGTTTCATTCCTTAATGTGGAAGTCGTTTTCCTAAAATAAAGGACGATTGCTTTATGCAAGAACGATACTTAGTTGAGTAACTGCTTGTTTCTACATTACACCTGGCAATATGATGTGCGTTTGCTATGCGTTGGAACACAACTCTAACACCCGAGAGGTTTATATCATTAAAGACGTGTAATCAATGGTCGCTATTACGAACGAGCAGGACATTAACAAACCTCTGTGATTGTAACGATATGGCAAGCCTTAAGGCGGACTTCATAAAACAGTTGTCGGTTTACTGATAAAAGAATAAATGGGTTTAATATTTACATGAAGATTTTGGCGTGGGTTTAGACATTTAGGTTAAGAAAATTCTTTAGATTTGCATAAAAAATGTTTTTAAACTGACACCCATCATTAAGATACTGTCACTTGCCGACGAAATCGAAAATACTATTTTTTTAATTCTGCTTTATGGAGTTAATTGAAACTTGTGATTACTTTTTATCAGCATTCCAAACTTTTGTGAAAAAAAGTCACAAACGAGTCTCTTGACAAATATTCTGTTATATACAAAATTTGTGTTCAAAACCAGAAAAAAGGCATTAAATGTTACTGGGAATGATCCAGTTAAAGACCAAAATGGCAGCCTATTAAGTATACCAATATAATGGGCTGCAAACTCTGACGTATCTCAGCTGTCATCAGTTGTAAACTAGCCAGAGACACATCTCTGAGTAAACATTATTCTTTTATGCTGTGGTTTAAACTTCGAAAAGTGGCGGTTTTGAGGGTTTTTTGTCAGCACTGAACCTCGCCTTTATGTATATATATTTTTTCTGTTTTGTCTCTCATATACGTCATTTACCGGAGAGAGAAAGAATGGCAAAGACACCCTTCTAAACTCATCACACAGCATGTTCAACTTCTAGAACATCAACATCTCAATCACGTTATATAACTGAAACAATCTTAGTTCAAGAAGTCGTGTGTCTGTCTGTGTTTTCGTTTGATAGTTTCTTCTCTTTCGCACTGTCCGAGACTTCTGTTGCAAGATAATGCAATATAATTATAACTTAAAGCTATGATGTCGGTGCAAGAGGATGGTCATAATAGCTCCGACATTAACCAAAACAATACCATCGTACTTCGAGTACTTCGATCACAGAACACGAAAGCTGAAAGTTGAAAATATTTTTAATTCGCTATTTGACAGTTGTTGCAATAGAATATGAAATATATTTTAGAAAATTATCAAGTAGCCAATTGCATTCGACATCACCTGTATTGAGTCGTAAGGGACTTCGTCCCAAAAGTTTATTACTTATACCAAACTTGAAAGAGACCAGTCCCCTATTAAAATAAACTCTTGGTTTCTCGTATCGGATACTTAATCATAGGAGCGGACAATTTGAAGTAACTCCAGGCTTCCGCGTGACAGACAAGACTGACTATATACACTTGGTTTAAACTATATGTATACATTTATACATGTACAGGCTGACCCAGCAAACGTTGTTTTGCCATGAGAATAAAAAAATGGGTTATGTTAGTAGATGTAGTCCGATTCACAGACCTACTCAATATGCATACATAATTTCATGAGAATTGGTCGACCTGTGTTGGAGGTGTTCAAGGACGTACGCGTTAACTTAAAATTGTCGTGTCAGGTGTCCCTGAGAACAGGGAGACAATATCAGCTATTTCTTATTTTCACACATAGCACTAATTTGAGTCAGAAATTCCAGTAAATAAATCATGGGTACTTTTAAAGAACGTTGTTTGTAAATAATTGCGATATTTTTAAACAACTACCGCACTATTTTATTTTATCCTTGTATAGGAGGTTTCGCAAACATTCAAATCACAAGCACAAAGACACCCAGATTCAGAACAAGCATTTTTTTCAACGCGGGGTTTGAACCTTTTGTGACTTGCTGACCTCACCCAATCGGCTATTCGTGTATTTTATTTTATATTTTTTTCAAGCCATTGACTTACCTTCAGGCTAGTATCAAGATCCCAAAGATACACCTCTGAATGATACCGGATATGAACGCACGCAATACTTTTAACTGACCACAGATTATTAAATGAATGGAGGGTACATTGCAATAACGAATTATTTCATTCATGGCATTTAATATTACTACTACATTTTCGTAGGCAAAAAACAACTGCAAGACAATACAGGATCTACAAACGGGATCAGTTGAACCTTTATGATAAAACTTAATAAAGTAAAGAGAATTTTACGTGAAAATTAGCAGAATTGTACAAGAAAAAACAAATAGAATTTCATAAACACCGATATTTAAAAGAATTCACAATTTATTTAATTCAGTAAAAATATTCCTGTAACGCAATATTATGTAAAGGTTTTTCAATAACCAAAATAATCTTTACGAAAGGAACACTCCATTCGTTTACTGATCTATGTATCCTTCGCATTACGCGAATGTCTACCGATAAACTTCATTCGTCGTGTTTGCAACGGAAACTGTCTGTTTATGTTTATATAAACATATATATGTTTTAACTGGCTGTTATTTATATGTAATATATACGATATAATGTATGCGGTTTAACGGAACGCCGTTTAAAACGTGAATTTATGTGAATTCTGCAAATATTTGCGGGTTTATTACAGTTCTAGAAAACACGTGGCGATAGAATTGCTTTTGCGAATTTGAAACAGAATTTCTGTAAGAACACTGAACATAATATGTCCGTATAATATTCAAGAATCAAAAATATTCTTTTTGATTCTTGAATATTATACGGACAACGTCGCAATGATATTATAGGCTTTTGTACCATTTTAACAGAATCTTATTGTTTTTTCAAAAATATTTTATTACTTATTTAAATAATGTGATGAATGATTTACATTTTATGCTTAGGACATCTCACTACATATTGTTTTATTATATTCTCGATCCTAACTGACAACTGGCTATGAAAAACTGCGATCAGAACCTCCACTAAATATTTTAAATTGGAATCGGAAATGATTAATAAATCCTTCTTTTTATAAAAGATTCTTGGCCAGCTGTGGGACATTAATTTACCAAGTGGTATTAATTTAAATAAGACGACATGTTAGTCCACGTAAGAAAGCATTTTGATCTCGGTATCTGATAAGCTCGTTGCACGGAAATCGTTTATACCCATTTCAATAAGTCGGCATGAACATTGAACGCGATGCTATCTATTAAAAGGAAGTGTTCGTCTGTATGGGCTTGCTAATCTTTGGAACAGAATATACCTGTGGACGGGTACCTTTTTAAGTAATATCATTGCAGAAGTGTAAGAGAGATGCCGCTATAGGCCGTGTATCGTGCTGTCGCGCTTCCACAATGCTTCTATAATGGTACTTTAAGGGGCGAAATAAGGCTGCTAAGTTTATTTTTGAAATGAGACTTTAAGGGAAAACATTCGCTACCAAAAAATACTTCAAATGTACTTCTACTTATCTTGTGTAAGAATTGCTCTTATAATTTACTAGCTGTTGCCTGCGACTTCGTCCCCGTGGATAGAAGATATAAGTTGTGATTAATACCTGCCCTGTTTTTTTCACATTTTCCATTGTATCTTCGCTCCTATTAGTCGCAGCGTGATGGTTTATAGCCTATAGCCTTCCTCGATGCATGGTCTATTCAACACAAAAAAAAATCAATTTGGACCAGTAGTTCCTGAGATTAGCGCGTTCAAACAAATAAACAAACAAACTCTTCAGCTTTATAAATTAGTATAGATGATAACAAAATCTTTAGCGTTCCAAACTATCTTAACTTATAAGAAAATTCAAAATGTTTGTTCCAAAGCCTTTACAGCATCATATAAAGCAATTGTTTATTTATTTTGCTATTGTTATAGGATATCGCTTTGATACTTATTTTTTGTTTGTTTCAGATTCCTGAATTTTAAGTAACAAAAAAGGTAATAACTTAAATCTATACTAAGAATCTGACAAGTATGTTTATATGATATAACAAATCTCCAAAACAGCTATAACAATTTGAAAAAAATCCTTCGTGCCTGATACAACATTTAACAAAAATTCTATAGGCAACATAACTTTAAACTAAACAGCAGAAAATGATCAAGAGAAGACATAGCTTAGCAATTTAAAAAATAGAGCTAAGACCAATAAAAAAAAACATATTTTCATATGTCGGAGCTTCGAGGAACATCAAAATCAAAATCAAAATTCATTTATTCAAATTAGGCTACTAAGTAGCACTTTTTGAAGGTCAGGTTACATTGGACAGCACCCAGTTTCGCCCACCCTTCACATCAGAAATGATATCTCTCCTATTAATCCTACCTCTTTTATTACGCCGGTTAAAAGGCTTTAAATTGTAATAATAAATGATGAAACAAATAATTTTAAACACACCTGTCTCATAAGATTAGACGTGACGATTTAAAGCACTGACCATAGAGTCTAGTAGATAAGATCGCTTAGTCTATGGTGTCCCTCATTCTATATTATATACACCATGACTGCATTACTTGTGGAAACATACAGCTTAAAAACATGGGAGGAACCGCTGCGTGTTGTGAAAGTCGTTTAGAGAATATCGAAGCGACTTTTAAATATTTTGTCATTTTGCGTTGGAGCTTGAGTAGGCGCTAAGTAATTGTCTTTCATAAATCGTTAATAGTCCTGATAAATACGAGTGAGGCAACCGCTGAATTATTTAATTAAAAATTCATTGTTGAAATAATTTGATATATTAATTTAAAAAATGTGTTATAACATTCAAATAATTCATTTTTTTCTCTAATTCAATGCACTCACTGTCAATGCAATGAATTTCCAATTATTTTGTAGATCCTAAACAATGTACGAATAGTGCGAATTTAGTCAAATTTCAATTCATTCATCGGCCATTGTAAAAAGCCATTGTATAACCCCGATTCCGCTACGTTCGTTCCCGTCCACAATAACCACCCGTATGTTTCCAATCAAAGAACTCCAACTATTCTACCGTGAAGGCCTACCACTCTATACATACACTATCAATAATGATCATTGGTCCTAGATAGTGTTAAACTAATGATATCCATTCTAATTTCAACCTTAGAATTCGAAACGTAACGTTCAAATTACCTTAAACACAACTGAGGCTAGAAAGTACACAAAATAGATTTGAGTCTAAATAACTGTGTTTGTGTTTGTTTCACAGCAAGAACCAGAAACAGCTTTCTGCAATATAGGCTTGCATTATACTCAATATAAAGTATTATCTTAAGGTATATATTTTTAGTCGACATTTATTTATAGACATTACATTTCTATGCAAAATATGAACACCCTAGGTATACGATACGTTCTTAAAAAAAACTTTTTAAATTATTTTTTTTATAATTTAATGAGTGCGACGCCGACGTACAGACAGAAATACAGAAACAGACAAAATCAAAGTGTGAAACAGAGACGCATACCGAGAGACATAATATTTTTAAGTAGAAAAAGATTATTAATCATTAATTTTTGGATGGAAAATAGTGTAGAAAAGTAAGAAAAAAAAATAGCATTACTTAATTCTTATTTGAGCAGTCGCATTATCTGTGCCTCGCCGTTTTACTCAAACGAAAAAGTTTTGTGTGTTTAAGAACAACACATGTATTAAAAAACCCTATATATTAAATAGTGCCCCAGCCAATCTTGATCCATTGTCCTTCAACATCCTATTATAAAAGAAAAGAAAATTAATTAAAAAAACTCAGTCGATATAAAGAAGAACAAAAAATCATAGACAAAACCCAATGAGAAGGCACATCACTAGATTGACGTTTCAATTAAAAATTGTTTATTTTTTAAAATCAACGTTACGCGTCTCGATATTCTCCTTTTGTCGGCCCATCACTAGTCTTTTGTAGTGTTGTTACATTAATCTTTTGTGGAATTTGTCGATGAAACGTTTATTGATGTATTGTTATTTTGTTCACTCAATTACTTTGTCATTAATGTAAATGTATAAGTTGTATTAGCCCTTTACTGGGCAGATAATTTTGTTTGTTTATTCAAGCTCTAACTAAAATGTAAAACGGTATGGTATAAATACATAAATGTATGTATGTATGTTTGTTTAAGTCAGACTTTGCAAGTAAACTTAGATAGAGACACTGTTTGTTTTCATCTATACTTCTATACTAATATATAAAGCTGAAGAGTTTGTTTGTTTGTTTGAACGCGGTAATCTCAGGAACTACTGGTTCGATTTGAAAAATTCTTTTTGTGTTGAATAGACCATTCATCGAGGAAGGCTTTAGGCTATAAACCGTTACGCTGCGACTAATAGGTGCGAATATACAATGGAAAATGTGAAAAAAAACAGGACAGGTATGAATCATAACTTATATCTTCTACCCACGGGGACAAAGTCGCGGGCAACAGCTAGTTTAAGATAAAATTTTAAAACGTAGCTTCGATGGTAATACAATGGTATGATGTTTTTATGCTCTAAAAATAACGCTCAAGAAGAAAAAGAACAAGCCGATATTAAGTCATGTAATTAATTTGTATAAACGTTTATCGAGCATTCAATATTAATCGAAATAGTTTGATTCCCACGCGTTCGAATGGCCTTGGTACCTATATAAGTAGATTAGTTTAGTATAGTTAAGCGGGAGCGATTTACATTTATTCATAAATCATTCATTTATAGTTATAGAGGAACTTAAAGTGCACTCAAACGTACTGCCATATCTCAGAGTACGTGGTAAGAGAGAGATGCTGCTCTACATTTTGTATAGAGCTGTCCCGCTTCTGCAAATGCTAATTGGTAATGGTTGAGCCTCAGAAAGCTTTAAATGCCAACGGTAAATACGTACATACTTAAAATACAATTATTTTTAAAAGATAATAATGATAAAACATATTTTTATTTAAGTAAAACAATTTCAATTTCAACCATTTTTTTCCGTTGAGTCCGTTCCGGAAAAGACTGCTAATTAAAAACTAATAATCACCTTGAATTTGCGGCAATGGTCATAAAACAATAAAAAAAAAACATAAATCAAAAAGTACTGGCCAAAAAAGTCGACAAATCTAGTTCAGTTAATTGTCATAAGTTTAAAAAAAGAACATATTTCGCAACCGTAATACCAGGAAGTGTTTTTAAATGTCATTGCTATTTGTTTTTTTTATAACACAACCATAACTTATCCATGCTTAATTGGAATTAATTTTGTTTCGGAATTAACTTTTTTTTAAACCCGTGCAATGATTGTTTAGACTGCCAAGACCAAGGTAGGGTCATACTATATCATGAAACAATGTCTTTTTGAACTCATGTGCGTAAGTCTGCCCGTGGCCATGATAACTGCAAAGGTGTCGAAACGTCGGGAACTTAAATCAAAATTTAAACCGCGATAAAATCCGTAAAAGTCTTTTCATTTCAATGTCTAACATTCGCGTAAACTTAAGAAACCACTAATTATTCCTGGTTAAAAACGATAAAAAAAAACGTAGTGAGGAAACCAATACACCTGAGAATTTTTAAAGGGTATGTTTATAATGTCATAAGCCTAATGGCTGTTTAAAAACTCTGACACTAGGTTGCACTTCAACCATACGAAAAATTAAGGCGAAATTAAGGCAAGTTATCTTACGCGGTTTTCGATTTAAAAAATAGTGAAATTAATAATTCTTATGCAATAACTTATATGTTTATTTTATAAATATCACACTGGTATATAAATATATAAGAATTTTGTATGGGTGTGTTTGTTACTTCTTCACACTAAAATTTGGTTAGGAATTAGATGACACCTTGAATTAATATAAGTAATTCAAGTTATGTTTTTTCAGCTATAACTCGACATCGGGGTAGGCGAAGACGCGAGCAACAGCTAGTATTGATTATAAAACATGATGACCATCCTCGATACGCGGGCTCCTAAACTACAGTCTAGTAGCGGGCCGGTTCCGACCCAATTCCGCAACAATCAACCATTCTACACTACCTACCAACAGATAATTATCAACCTTACAACTTTGACTTAAAGTCGGAATTAGTCTGAAGTGTTATTAAAAATAGTCTACAATCTATGTTGCAGTTTGTACAATGTGTACCTACGGGAGCGAGTAGGGTTGACACAAAATTTAAAATTCATTGTTTAATTATTAGAAAAGGTTCTATTTATTTTTTTATTTGGGAAAACAAACGATCGTACATTGCATAATAAATCTAAATAAAATACACAATGGAGTAAGATTTACGTTTCCACAGGTTATTATCCCACTCTCTTCACTATGGGAGTAGTTTGCACAAGTTTCTTTAAATTCTTAATAAAGATATATCACAATTTAATATAAGTACAAAGAACTATGACTTTCGTAAATTTATAACGAACCCTGATAATACGTATAAAACGCAGCGAAATACCTAACAGAATTTTAAAGCAATTTAATTACGATTGTTATGTAGAGCAATACAGTATTTTGTTGTATTACATTTTTTTTTAAATATAATATACCTAATTAAAATGTTAAAAAAAAATGAAAAGGCAAAAGAAATCCGAACAAAATCGCGGGCATAACGCTCTCTTAAAATAATATCAGGAGTGAGATCGTGGCAGCCCTAGACAGAGCAAAGCCGGGGGCAGTTTATCATTTTGGTCCGTTATCTCAGTAACTGCAATCCGCTTACCCACTTCACTTGTCTCAGGTTCGCAGGTGGCCAGGCCCTTTGATTTTACACCGGGGTCAATGAACGCTACTCTAATATAATCTAGGTAATCAATGCATTATCGTGGCAGTGCGATTCTAAGTGTGGATGTGTATGCACAAGGTGTAGGTTCGATCTCAAAGAAAGCAAAGTATTTGTGACTATTTTGTTTAAAGTTATTTGTCCTTTTTTAATTTTTTTAAGACAGTCTGATTAACGGGAAAGGAAAAAATCTATTTGACTATAATTGATTTGCTGAAATATATTTCATCTTTCAAAAATCATAATATTAATACATATTGTATGTATTTATGTAAATCCTACTTAACATTTAACGTGCGAACGCAAGGTGTGCCAATATTGTAACAATACCAAAGAAAGTTCATAATAAATTAGTCTATAAGTGAACTGTATCCCTACTAATATTATAAATGCGAAAGTAACTCTGTCTGTCTGTCTGTTACGCTTTCACGTCTAAACCACTCGACTGATTTTAATTGAATTTGCTACAGAGATAGAGTTGACCTTGAGAAAGAACATATGATAGTTTTGATCCCGCAATTTTGAAGAGTTCTCTTGGAAACGCGATATAACCGACCTAGACGCGGGCGAAGCCGCGGGCGAAAAGCTAATTGGATATATTTCTTTGTTTGGTTACCTACTACAATACTTTTAAAACCTCTTTATACAAATGCTTCCTGACAACCACTCCGGTATGAGTGTAGAGAGGCTTCGGTTGAGAGGCAGCCGCCCCATATAAGAGTGAAGATTTTGTGAAGAACTGCGCAGACTGTCAAGAAATTAAGTTATGTCTGATTGCTACATCTTGCTTATAATGTCTAACGACACGTCCACTGCTAATGTGAGATACTCATAGAATTATTAAAAAACAGGATAAAAAATATATATAGTTTATTTATTTATACATAATTTGACACGGAAATACTTTATTAAGATATAAGTTTTGAAAGAAGAGAAAGGTGAAGAATATATATGTCCAAAGTCACTTTTCCACGCGAACTAAGTCACTGACATAGCTAGCAAGTATAATTAACTACCTTACTTGTAGTTAATACGAACATACAAACTAATAATACATGTAAAATACATTGAAGTGTTTAAGTCAAACTAAAATCAACCTGTTTGATCATCTCCTGCCCTGAACATAAAACGTCTTGAAAGCTAGGGTCTCGATACACGGCTGATACCGTTTACAAGACTTCCAATTAAGCCTGGGACACGCCTGTCTCGCTAATGACTTATTCCGGGAGAAACCACCCAGGAGACTGGCCTGTGCACCATATAATAAAGCGGAAGGTACTATTGGATCAGAGGATCTGGATAGCCTAGATAGTGTTACATCGCATTTGAATACATGATGAAAAGAATACTTTATTTCAGATAAGTGACATGATTTTTATAAATTTAAGCAATTGTGAGCATTGGCGATTAGTAATGTAGTTTCATAACTTGTCTAAAGGCCCGAAACGCGTACCACCAAGTTTTATCTTCGTACTAGCTTTTCGCCCGCGGCTTCGCCCGCGCCGATATCGATTATATCGCGTTTCCAAGAGAACTTTTTAAAATTCCGGGATAAAAGCTATCTTATACTCTTTCTCAAGGTTAACTCTATCTCTGTACCAAATTTCATTAAAATCAGTTCAGTGGTTTAGACGTGAAAGCGTAACAGACAGACAGACAGAGTAACTTTCGCATTTAGAATATTAGTAGTGATTATAAGTTGTGGAAATGAAATAGCACACGGTGTAGAGCGACGCCTCTCATCTATAATTGTCTTAATATTACTTGAAGAAGTGGTGATGGTGGCTCAGAGTGCTCTGCAGTTTCTGAAAACAAGCCTTCTCAGGTTCTCAATTTGTCTCGTGATTGTTTTTCGATACCTCATAGCTTCGGACTGGATGAGCCGATTTTCACGATTCTTTTTCATAAAAATAATAAAAATTTCCTCAAGTTTGGATCTACTGATCTCCTTTTTATTTGATGATGTAATTAATATCGTCTGCCCATCTCATCTTGGCCTACAGATTTTGCACTTTCCAATCCTTGTCCACAATTCAGTTTTAACTTATTATCCAGCAAAGTCCATTTGCTTTACATTCTTGTTACATTTCGCAACTGCAACCTAACTTGACTACAGGGTGTGGCCAACTTCAGATAAATTCGGTCCGAGATCGGTTCTAATGATTTTCGAATGTCCGCGTATTGTAATGTAAATCACTTGAATAGGTCGTTTTGCATACTTTAAAATAATAAAGCATTATCTTGATCTGTTTAATATTTTTTCTACTACGATCAATTTGAAGGTTATCAATCTAAAATTGTTGTTGTTTTTTCTTTGTGATTTGCAAGTTAAGAAAAAATATAAGCTTATTAAATCCTACAATTCTGTTTTGCATTTTGAAACGTTCATTCATCGATAATATTGTTCCGCTTTGCTATATACATCGGTAAAAAGCCGGGTTTCGCGATCTACATATTTACAAACTAAGTTTATAGACATATCCTACACACTTTTTTAACTCTATAAACAGATGGTAACAATTTATAGCTATTATTAAATAATTGAATACACTATCCCAGTCAGCAGGATAAATGACACATAATTGAAGATAAAAGTAGGACACAACAAGTTTCAAACGATTTGACTCTCAACGCCTAAGGGGCCTGCCACTGGAACCTAAAGTAAAGCCGTTGTTTTTGTTAAAGCGAGACGCCGCGATTCAAGACATAGAGCGCTCTCTCGCTTCCACCACCTATCCCAATTATTAAACTTTATCTTTATCATTTTTTTACCGAAATTATTGTGTAACTGCCATTACTACTGTTAGCAGCATGAAAGTAGAAGATTAAATAAATTTGATATCCCTTAAAAAAACCACAAATTTTTTTGCCGTCGTGTTTTATTTTGAAACCAAGTGTCAGAGCCTTCACCTAGAGAATAGGGCTTCTGACATGGCTAAAAATCATCAGTACACCCGTACACCCTTGAAAATTCGCGAGTTTGCTTGTTTCCTCACGATGTTTTCCTTCATCATTTTTAACAAGTGATGATGATGATGACTTCATAATATACACTTGAGTCCGAAAAGATCAAAGATTTCACAAACCTTCTAGTCACATGCACCCAGAGTCATGACAAGCATTCATAGATCACACAAATGCTTGTCCTACACGAGGATCACCACTGCGACACGTCATGCTCAGTTGGACTTAAGTTTAACTTAGTATCCTAAAACACTCGGGTCTTCATGCGTTCTAAAGTGTGAATTTCTAGTAGTTTCTACCCTAATACTGTATATGTCAGACATATTGTTCAGATAATCCTATCGTTGACGCTACTTAATACTATGGCTGTAATTACTGATATAATATTGACGCCCAGTAATGTAGGCACAGTAAAAAAGTATTGCAAGTAGAAAGAAAGTTCCGCAACCACAAAAAGCTTTGCGATAATATGCTATAACAATGTTTAGCTAACGCGGCTTTGGAAGCATGTTATAGAAAACTCTCGCGACATCGCCGCGTCAGCTTATGATTAAGGACTCCGGTTGGGTGCGAAACTAGTCGGGCAACCCCGACAAATACGCATGAGCAAACCCTTACATTTAATGTTTTATAAAAGCTTAGTAAAACGCCATTTAATAGTTTTTACTGTCTTGGGTTAAAAAAATCATCTCGTGAAGCACGCTTATTCGTAAGCAGACAACACTCTTCTCATAACCACATTTTATATTTCTATTCTATACGTCTTGACAAATTAACAGGTCCCCAATTCGTCCGACATGTTTTCTACGCATACGAAAACGTGTACAAAATTTTAAGAGCTTTTAATAATATAATTTATAGTTTAGCTTGAGTCTTGCAGTGTTGTACAAGCCTAAACGAGTCATGAGTCTGTGAGAATGGTGCCTCAAATCAAATTTTCGTTTGATGGGATTTTGATTAGTATCCCATGACGATATGGGGCTCCCAACATCCCATAATTATATTGACGTTGTTTTAAATGTATTACATTGTTACTGCTTACTCATCTTCATTAGATTAAGATTATGTTTTAATATGATGAACGGCTTCTGTTATTTATTTAATACTTGGAAATTTCGCCCTTCGCTGTTCACTTTTGAGTATTTAGAGATGGGATTACCAGTAAACTAGGTTTTAAATTTTGGATCCTTTGTTTTTAAAATGGAACTAAAAACTGGCTGTCTGAATATTGTGAGGTTGTATCTCTAGACAAGAGTTTATCTGTTGCCTTTATAACAACAATTCGAGGTTTAAGCCATGGTTGGTTTTGCGTACATTCCCAGGGGTCACCATTTTTTTGCAACTTTGATTTTTTCCCCGTTTCTAAGAGGGTACCTACTCCGTACAGTCCCGGGTCCCACTCGCACTTAACGGAATATTCTGTTCATTTTTTTACAACTGCCAGGAATAAGTACTGCATAACAAACATAGCTGAAAAACAAACATGAAAACTTTTAAAGTCAAAGTCTAATACAAATAACAGCTTTTTTTCATTACACTTGGAGACAAGTTAACGTGCCCAGAATGTTAGAATTTCAACGTTTTACGAACGAAACAGTCACGAAGCACAAAATAACACAAATGGCGTCCACCAAGTATGGTCTCACCCTCATTTGAATACAGTGGGAGAAATTACCGGCGAAATTACCATACGTAAATATTTACCCGGTAAAGATAAATCAATTAGCTTTACCTTACCGCATTTGTTCCGTTTATGGACTGGTTTGAAACGACTCAATAAGCGTTTGTTCTTTAAAAAGCCGATTACTGAAGTGTCAATTTGTTTGATATGACACTATAAGAAGTTTAAGTAGTCAGACGAAGTTATTTTTAAATGTCACTTCGCTTAGTATCGTTCTAACATGCGGCTGGAACATTATTAACTTGGACCTTAAATAGATTATTCGACAAAATTTGTGACAATAGGGATGATGACAATTTTTTTTGCAGTGTCCGTCTTGTAGTTTCTTGTATAATAATGGATACGTATTTTTTTATTTGTCCCGCAAACATAAATTGACCAAATTACAGTGAATGAAACTTGACGTCACGATTTAATATAAATTTTTGCCATATCGTTACGTCACAGACTTTAAAGCAGTTAATCTTTGTCAATTCTAGTTTTTCTGAAAAAAGAAAAAATACTTGTCTCATACTTTTCAATTATCTAACTGAGGGACTAATGAGATTTTTTCTTTTTATACCCAGTCATCACCCCTATTGTCCGATCTGGACGAAATAAAAACTTTAAGCAAACTTGGTGTGTATTTTTGGTGTTTATTTTTCACTAGACTGACGTGTAAGAGAGACGCCGCTATATAACATATAGAGCACTATCTCGCTTAAACAAATTGTCACTTTTTTTAAGTTTTTTACAACACATCAATAATAAACAGCACAGTAACCTTGACCTTTCACTCACCTTTTGTACAAATGATCTCAATATTTACAAATACATGTTCATCGATCACAACTGATCAGTTTGGTACAATAGGTATTGTGTTCGATTCCCGAGCACGCATTAATCGTCTTTGTTGAGTAACATCTTGATCCTCAACCGGATTTAATGTTGCTAAGAAAATATTTTATTTGTACCAATATAAAATGTGGTGTAGTCTAGTTTCTGCGAATATTGCTTTTGGACAATTTTGAAAAAAGCGAAGCGTATCGACGAATGAACCGTGACATAGGTTGTCACCTGTCACCTGTGACACAGCGATTTACAGACAGCGGAGTTTTACAACGTAATCTTGTTCCGATTGACCCTCTATTACGACTAACTATTACATATTGACTAATTATATTCCCAAGACAATTAAATAGCTTATCTATATCATTAAGTAGTTTTTTTGATACTACACAATTATTTCAAAACAGTAGAACATTTTTTGTTTCATAATGCCGTTTGCACATTATCGATCTTCGTAATCGATAAAATACACTGGCGAATAGACACATTACGAGTAATTTAACAGGTAAATATATCGATATCAATCGAAACCTGCAATCGTTGCGTCATTAATCGAGTAAGATCGGAATTCGAAACCTACCATTGTTTTTCTTTGTTAAGACAATCACTGCATTATGAACTCTAACTTCAATGCTCAAGAATCAAAATTACTTGTTTGGGGAATTCGATCAAGGTCGCCAAACAATATCGTTATTCGTTACATATTTGGTTTTATTTTTCTGAAATTAAACAGCCGCCTTGTTTTCAAATATATTTTTTTTATGCAAAATTTAATACTTCATATTGTTTCATAAAAATAAGTGTAAATAGAAAATGACGATAAATTTCTTTGTTCCAGAATTGCGGAACCACAAACGATGAACTGAAACGAAAATAACAAGAAAATGTCAAGAGCTATCGCGCCATTATGACCAGATGAACCAAAATGAACGGTCATTGGCCGATATTGTTTAATAGTGACACTAATTATGAGTAAAAAGTAAGAGTTGAAAATCAAAATGGCGCATAAAGTGAAAAACAACCATTACGTAGCGACGCACAGGTCCGGGGTGGACTCTCCTTCCTCCGGGGGATATATGCATCGAGCTTCGTCCAGAGATGAGAATGACAGCCACAGAGCACCTTCAGAGAGAACTCTCTCGGAATATACGGTAAGATTTATATTAATTTTAAAATTCCACAACTTTCATACAACGCCATCTAGTTTCAAACTAAGCCAAGCTTGTATTATGAGTACTAGACAACTGATAAACGTATTTACATATTATTTAAGATATTTAAAGTATTGACAAGTATATCGCAAAGAAGAATAGAGAAAAGACTGAGCAGGCAATCCGCATTTACTTTAATGGTTAATTGATCAAGTTACAGAGAATGGAAATAACGCGTGACGTCACAATTGTGCATGAATTTTACGAAATCGGTACAAGTCACAAGCCCCCTCTCCAAAACAAAAAAAAAATCACAATAGATAAACAGTTAAATAAGTGTCAATTTTTTTTAATACAGATAAAAAACCTGTCATAACTCTGTTATCCCTATTACTGGCACAATTAGACAATGCGAGAAACACCGTGTGAGTTGCATACACTGCGAAGCCGCGCAACTCTAGTATTTAAAAATGAAGCATCATTGCCAGCAATGTATTACAAAAGTACGATAATTTACGCTTCATATAAATAAGCCTCCATTCCATCAATGTTTATTGTAACTATGACGTCACTTCGCATGTTAATTCTTTTCACCTTTTTAAACTAACATTCGAATGAATAATCAAAAAGAGAACACGGTTTGTTTTTATTTATTTTCATTGGTTTAATGGCCTTTAAACTTTGCTATGCGCCAGTTACCGTATTGGAAAAATAAACGTGATTTTGCAGGAATCAAATTCAGTTTTTGAAGGCTTAACTAGTAAATATTTTTCCTTAATATATATTGCGGGATGAAGTCTATTCCTTCTCCCAAAACTGACCCTGTATGCTTTAAGACCGGGATAAATAAATAGCGGGAAGGGGGCCTTTGCCATGCAGTGGAACGCTAAATTAGTATGCATTATAAATATTTTATAAATTATAATGTTTTTTACTTCTTAAAATCTTTATATCGCGGGAGTTTCACAAACATTTAAGTCACATGGTCGTGCATACTGCTTAATAGACGTCTATTTCTAAGTCTTCATAAATTGTTTCCAGACAATGGACGAGAGGACACGGTCTCCGTCAGGCGAGCACAGGAACGGGAGGCGACATCAACACACGAACGGCTCCCCGCGAGCTGACTCTGGGTCCGACGTGTACGTCACCAGCGCAGCATACCGACCGCCTTCAGAAATCAGGTGAGTGATACCTCTTTGTTTTGGTTAAGAGAGGAAACCGTTATGGACATCCCATTCCCTTTATGGAAACCACATTAAACAAAAATTCGATAGTCCAAAACCAAAGGGAAGAAACGGGTAGTGTCAGAGTCTTGCTAAATAATTCGCCTTGCAAAGTCTCATTTAGCCAGACAAACTTTCAATTGAATCACCCCGACCACAATCTTACCCCTTACCCCTATGTCGTGCTATCGCTGTAAAGAGCATTCAAATGCTCGAGCCCTTAAAACAAATCTCCTGAACGACTTCTGCCACAACAGTCAGTGTCACAACACACCAGCCGTAGCTGCAACATTGATTCACTCTCTTAGCCCAATGGGATAGCAATCCCATATGGTCGGAGAAAGATCAGGCAAGCACCCACATTTTTACATATTTTCTTAAATACGGAATAATATTCGAAACGACAAGTCACATAAACGAGACACTGCTAACATCGGAACACAATAAGAATTACCAGAGAGGCAGAATTACCTTTGTAAAGCAAAGTAACCGGTACTTAGTAGTCACTTGAACGTAAGGTCAGGAGAAATTTTCTGAGGTACCCTTTAATTGGGCTGAGGTCAGGTTGCTTTGGCCCCGCAGTTCAAAATATTTTGAATACTCCCTGAATGATTGTGTACTGTTAACCTGAGACGCTACAAAGAGCTTTTTAAATCATATTTTTTTAAAAAAAAATACGACTTTATGTAAAACCTGCTGATCTGAATTAATTAGGTTATTTGATGAGACCAAATTACAGCTATTTCACGTTAAACAAAATTGGTTTATCCAGTACAAAGTTCTGTGGGAATAGCATAAGAAAATACAGACAAATTAAGAACCTAGTCTTTTTTGAGGTTTATTGAAAAATAATGGATAATATTATGTGGAAGCGAGATGGTGACGCGCTGATACTCGGAGTATCAGTGCGGCTCGGCAAATGTTGCTTCAACCGCTCATAGTACAAGCACTGTTATCTTGAACAGTTGTTACACACATTGCATGCCTGCCAACAATAAAGCATGCACGATTTAATTGGACTCCATAGGTTCGCTGATCCGTGGTTATGGGCACCGTTATCATCGAATGGTGCCGCTAAATCCTTAAACTGGAATAATTTCAGGCAACGGAGCATGGTACGTGCCGCCAGCGTCCTCGGACCACGAGCAGACGAGCGTCTGAACCGCTCTATTCTAAAATACACTTAATACCTTGCACAGATACGTTGCTGCGCGACGTATCGCAGGTTGGATTCCCGCTTGCTATAAGCGTTCAAATGTTCAGAGTCTGGGTCTTGTGCATGTGACTTAAGTGTTTGTGTAGAACGCGACGAGTAATTTTTATCAAAAATAGGCCAAAAGTTATCTTTCCATTTAAAGTAGAAGGTCTAAGAAACCAAAATTTATTATACAATGTGAAAAGTGACTTTTAAAATATTACTAGCCTTTCTCCACAAATCTATCTGTATGTTTAAAAACGGGAGAAGAAATAGATCTCTTAAGAGATATTTAATTCTGCGTCAAAATACTAAAAAATCCTGAGTTAAGCAAGCCTAACAAACAGTTAGACAATCATACGGACAGTAAGATATCATAGTTACTTTTATGTATGTTGATACATAAAATAACGTGTGTATGACTCTATTGGGGAAAACGAGTTCTCGAGTGGAAACCGCGTCTTGGCAACCTTATGTAGGATGTTCCCAAGCGCGGTGTAGTGATGATCTGCGTAAGATGGCAGGACCTGGATGCGAGCAACCGAATATAGATATCGATGACGTGCAATTGGGGAGGCCTATGTCCAGCAATGGACGAATATGGGCTGACAATGATGATGATGAATCTATTGAATTTAGAGCACTGACACACTTCCGCACCTACAATGATATATTAGGTACTACAAGACGCCGTGTTAGATGGTGTTCCAAACGCACGTTTGCATAAACGCCCGAACAAAACCATTTTGCATTTAACGCGCGGATTGATGGAAAATTACTCAAAGTGCAATTTAACGGGGCATGTATGAACTATGAATCATAAGTCATCAGAATGTTACTACTAGCTATAGTACACAACTCGCTTGGAACTTGGATATTGGTTTGATTATTTAATTTGAATCGTTTTTAGAGTACCGTGACTAAAAACGGCAAACAAAACAAAGCCGGCTGTTAGCCACCCAGCTGTAACTCATAAACCGTTATGCCTTAAAGATGAATTAATAAAGATGATGTAGATCTGTTCCTGCAAAAAAATAAAAAGGCGAGGCACAATTATTCTTGATCTTTTAAGTATTTTTCTATTCGTGACTTCACAGATATCTGAGTGGTATGGGTCACCTTACATACCTACGACAAGCATTTGCGTGATCCACGAATGCTTCTCCTGAGTCTAGGTGTCTTGTCAATTTGATATGAATGTTTGTGACACCCGCGATACAATGACTAAATTCCTTACTAGCAGAAATTGTTTAATTTGAAATCAAAAATCTTCCCCAACAATATGATAGGCCTGTAATCTGCAATCCTATCTAATAACCTGAAGCAATATTCTCGTAGCTGTGTAAGAAGAATCAAAATAAGGCAATAAAGGATGTTATAGTTTTCGCTTTTGAAAAAAAAGTAAATTATAGCAAACATTTTCTGAAATTTCAGTCGGTGCATTTTAAGTTGCAATTTTCGATTACCTCAAAAGTCAAGTTCTACTAATATTTTCATGAGTCTTTTCACCAACGCGTAAGTAGTGATAGCTAGCAGTACTACACAGCCATATAATTTCAAAGGCAATCACACACAACCTAAATAATATTGGAACTTACATAAAATATTCAGACGTTCGCCGTAAAACTTGAAACGCATTGCACATCTCGAAGCCACAAAGCTTCCCTGTATCAGTGCAAATTGTGCCTGCTTTAACCAAACAAATTTACAGTTACGTTATAAATCATTGCTCATATAATTCAGCCGCGCTCGCTCCGTCGACAGTTCAATGATGTCGCGACACGGGAATCGAACCCAGGCATCTAGGGCACGATTTATTAGCTCTTACGATTCTTACGAACCTCGGTGCTATTCCTACCTAAGTGAAGTATCCCGCTTAGGGAAGATCGACTCTATATTTAGTTACACAAATGCTATATTTCTATGCACGTAACGGATTCATATTATCGGTTTAGTCTAACTGATAGTCGAATAAACAAGTATTTGTAACTATATCTCTGGCTACTAACGAATTAAAAAACCGTGTGAAAATGCTTGCCGACAAAAAGCACTTGATTTGGTAGCAACCAACAAAAAATCTATCGGGAAGAGTAAAAAAGACCATGGAGGCTTACTCCATAACGAATTGAGTTTACTTTCTGCTCGCGTCCTTAAAATGTCGACGTGACGGTACCGGAATTCAGGGTTGTCGAAAGATACAAAATGTAGGATTCATTATACATTAGATATTTTCTTTCTTTCCAAATTTATTAAGAAATCTATAAATTACTGATAGTTTGAAACTTCGCCAATATTATTTGTTCAGACGTAACGTAACTTCCTTGTAATATTACTTATAAACGCGAAAGTTTGTCTTTAGATGTTTGTTCCTCTTTTACGAAAAAACCACTGAACGGATTTATAAGAATACATTTTTACGAAAGTACTTGGTACACAGATAGTTTATAGGTTACCAGAGTTAACATAGGATAGTTTTTATCCCGATTTTATGTTTCCGTGGGATCATTTTCGATTTGGAGCGGGCGGGTCCGCGGGCTGGAGTTTGATTTAGTGCCTTATACGAATAAGGAATTGGGTGATTCTTCGGAAAAAATTACACCTATTCAAGGTCGTCATTATCCTCACCAACTGGTTCACGTCACTGTGTAAAATGTTTTAATCCTTACGTCATTTAGTAATAGCTGTAGTACTTTACAAGCTTAGATAAAAATAATATTAAATCAAGCAATCTGCAATATGTAAAGTGTGGTGAGGATAATGATGTTCTTAATTTGTGTTACTTTTCTCCGGAGAATCACCCAATTACCGAAATTTAATATAAATAAATAATTAATTAATTTAAGAAAACAATTTTCAAAACAACCATTGAACTTTACAAAATAACGAAAGTGCCACTCATTGTAGCGTCAGTTTGTTTGATGTCCTTTTTCTACCGTTTACAATAAACTTTTTATACCACTTGACATCTCATTTATAAGTTAATGTTTGTTCATCTAACAGTGACTAAGGGTTTCCCGCTTGTTAGTTTTTATACAATTCAATTCATGACTTTCAGTAAATTGTCAGTGAGTTGACAAAATATTCGATAGGAATGCGCCCAATTAATTTTATTGGATGTGACTTTATCAGTGCAGTGTAGGACTTTTATAGATAGATGGAAAATATGTACTTTCTTTTTTTCAAAAAGGATTTAACGAGATTTTTGAGAGAACTTCGAAGTTATTATTTTATTACTTTCCCATTAGAATTGTTTATTTATGCACGGTGTGCTCACGTGTTTTCAATATTTTTCTTCGTCATTAAATAAGGTTTTTATTGAAATAATTTTCCTATCACTAATGAAATTTACCACCAATAGAAAGCTTCATTATTTTGAATGTCATAGGCTACATTACATATTAATCCAAAAATTTCGGCAAAGTGGAATCGAGTTAGCCACTGTTCTTCACTGACAGAAGTGTAATCTGGTTCTTCAAAAAGTTTTTATTTAAAGGAAGTGTTCTGGATAATTTAATTCAAATAGCGACTTTTTGCTGATATTTAGCCTTGACGACAGGTAAGCTCATTTCACGAGTGTCGTGACATACGTGCCGTCAGATTAGGGACGCGGCGATGCGCGTGCGCACGCCTCGGTCACACACAGCGCGCCGGAACGAATGATGTTGTCACGGAATGGAGATTCCTAAATTATTGAATACAAACGCAAATTATGTAACGCTGTTCCGATTTCTACGCAAAATAGAAGATACGATATACTGATTTAGGGTTCCGTAATCAATAACATTAACATATTGTGTGAGCTATTACATTTTCTTCTATCTAAAGATTAACGTGACTTAAACAAGGCATGTTTAAGCAATTTAGTTAAGTAAGACATCTAGGGAATCATAAGGACGGCAACTAACATTTTTTTCTGTTTCAGTCGGCAGTCACGGGCACCTCGGAGTGTATACTCGTACAGAAGCGCAGTGGCGCCCTCTGTGGCCTCCACTCACAGATCCAAAGTCTCAAGAAAGGTAAGAACAAAAGGGTAAACCTCCTTTAGAAAAGAGACGACGCTACGTGCAGCGTAGTGCTGATGAGTTTCAACTCAACTCCATATAAAATCGTAATGCATCATTTCATCCGACACTTAATTTAACCACACCTTCATTTTTCAAGTATTAACGTTTTCTGTTTCAATACTCAATCATTTATAGCGTTCCATAATGTACATGAAGGTTTTAAAAATATAATGATACTGGACCATTATGGACCCTGTCGGGCACAGCAATATCTTAGGAGAGAGGAAGCAGTAATACTCTTATATTTCCTCTGCCACTTGTGATTCATTTGTCTATCTTGCTTAAAGGCAGGTGTGAAGGTGGACGCCATGGCAGCCCCGAACCCCTTCTGCCCAAACGTGAAGGGCATGTGCTGTCTCATGCTGCTCCTGAACCTGGGCCTGATCCTCGTCACTCTGGGCTTCGTCATCGTCCTACAGTTCTTTGAACCACTGTTCGTCTGGTACGTCAATCACCCTTACTGACTTCATGAGCAGCATGAAATGATGCTTAAAAAAAATATATTTAATATTTGGCTGTGCGGTTTGTCGAGTGGTTGAGGGATCCACGCCAAACCCACCGTGCACGACGTGTGGCTGGTTCGTTGCCCGCTTATGACAATCATTTGCTTGATCCACGAATGGTTGTCCTGAGTCTGGGTGTATTTGTGAAACCCCCCGCGAAACAAGGATTAAGTTCCTTTCAGCGGGAGTACGTTTTACAAAAAAAAAATGCAATAGTCTCCTTTTATTGCGAACGAAAAAACGTTCATTCTAATAAATCACTGGTAACATAACTGGTACATCAGTCCCCTTGCATTCCTCCAGTCCTTTACCATTTATCAAACGAATTAAAATTTTCCAGGATCCTAGGCATAGTTTTCCTGATCTTCGGCTTCATCACACTTGTGGGCAGTCTGATCTACTGCGTAGTGTTGTGCCGGGAGAATCCCTACCCCCGCTACCCGGACGACTTCTACTGGACTCACCATTGGTCCAAAACCATCGGCCCTTCGGAGATCCACTACAGCGCTAGCGAGAAACAATACGTCAAAAATGGCCACGGAGACAGATATAACAAGTACAATGGGAAATATTCAGATAGAGAGAGTGCTAAAGGCTACTCGGACAGAGAGAGTAAACTCAGTAGGTACTGAACAATAATTTAAATGCTATGAATTAATTGAATAGATCAAAGTTTTAACACCATTCACCCCAAACACTAGATGTCGCTTCTTTGCAAAGCAATTGTTTTTGTGTATTAGATAATGTATCTTAACAATGAAACACTAGAAAAATAATTGTGAGAGGATTTTTGAAGTGGCAACCCTTTAGCAGTTCTTGGCCTAAATTGTACTTTTTCTGGTATTAATGAAGAGAAGGTTCTAACATTTTTAATGAAAAAAAAATCACTTCCATGCGTCTTACCTACCTACGTAATAATAAAATAAATGTACGAAAATTACTAATTTTATTAAAATGATGAAGAAAATTGTTCTAGAATAGCACATAAGAACTGTTTATTGTACCTAATATACCTATAGTAACAATTTGTATCTAATATTAATTTAATGTAAATAATATATTTTATATTATTATTATAATATTGTAAAAAAACACTCTGAATAAAATGCCATATTATTTTACCTGTTATTTTAGGAGTGTCTAGCTTAAGGTTAGTGTCAAGTTGTGGAACGCGAGTGAATATCTACAAAAATACAAACGGAATATAATTATAAAATTTAAAAACTTTTGTGAATTAAATGGCAAAAATTGAAATATTTTCTCAATAAATAATATTTAGTAACAGTTTATTGTTTTATTATTTTACACCAGCTGCAAATAAATCCTCCTTACTTGTTAACACTAGGTATTTATTAACTAACTCCAAAAAAAATCATTGGAATCGGTCCAGCCATTTTGACGTGAAGAGGTAACAAAAATATTCACAATCGTAATAATATTCCATAGACTTTTGTGATGATATCACCTCTAGATAAGGAATGCACCTTATCATGATCGAGGCTTAACGTGGAAAAAAAATAATACAATTTCTTCACCATCCTACTCAAATTATAATAAACAAGCACAGCTTTCATCGAAATCATTACGTTACGGTACAACTCGGCTGTATATTGCAACAATAGCACGCAACTTTTGAGTAGTTATTTGTCTTGACTAGTGCCAGTATTTCGAGCTCCACATCATTGTCAGGATGGCCGAGCGGTCTAAGGCGCCAGACTCAAGGTAACTTGCCCGTTTGACACGGGTTGCGGGCGTTCTGGTCCTCTCTGAGGGCGTGGGTTCGAATCCCACTTCTGACAAACCTTTTTTGATTATTTAACTCTTTCGAGCTCCGTGACTAGGTTTAAGTACACCACACCACACCGAGTTTTATGGCTTTGACTTTGACTTTATAAATATCGGAACAGTATTAACTTCATTTTAAGCTTTAATTTTGGTATAAGGGGAATTAAACAAAGTACAGTTTTAAATTGTTCATTTATTTACAATCGTAAAAATAACATTGTCTATCGAGAAATTACATTAATTTGTAACATAAAAATAATGACAGAATTTTAAATTTAATCGCAATCTTCATAATAATACCGGATTATTTTCATTTGCTAAACATTTCATAGTAAGATTGTTTCATAAAAAAGCAAACCTGTAAAATTGAATATAATTATAAAATTAATTAGAATGTCAGAATTTCTTAAAATGCTAGTAAAGTAATAAAATACCTTAATTTGAATATAACTGCCAAATACTGAATGATAAATAGGATAGAAACAAAGAAAGAATAGATGGAAAAATAAATCGAATTGTAACGTCTTGTCATAATATGTACAGTCTTTCATAAAAATCTATTTCAGAAAAGGCCAAACGGGCTTTATTTAAAATCTTTTAAAATTTCTTTCACAACATGTCAGACGAATTTCAACTAATTACAAATTACCTAATTAAGTCTAAATTATAAATAACTATTACTTAGTTATAACGGAAAGGTTACAAACATGTATTTCTCTGCGCAGTCACTGACTGTAGGCCAAAATGTATAAAAAATACAATGTGAGATGTATTGTATTCGATACGAACTATAATAATACGTAGTACCGGAGTCACCGCCTGCAGGGCCCGGCCACTGCTGCGAGAACCTGCGGCCTCCGGTACGATACTGCTTCTGAAACAAGACATTTGTGTAAGTATCTAAACAGATGGAGTAAACATAGCATACGTATATACATTGAACTTCGATTAACAACACTTAACATTGTAGAAACGTCGCTTTACAAAAACAGGAAAAAATTAATAAATCAGTTATTAATTTATTCGATTACAATGGTTGTGTGAACAACCAATTACAGAAATTTAAGGACAAAACATTAATAAAAAATAATAATAAGACACTTTCATAAATTCATCTCACACTGGGTAGTATACTCTACTTTTACTTACGGTGATTTAGTCGGAATCTGAGAAGCTGAAATTGTGAGCGTCCAACTCGGAATCACTCGCCACCTTCTTCTTCAACTTCTTTTTAGGCGCTGCCTTTTTCTTTTGATCCTGAAATGAGAATAAAATTATATTGTAGTTCGGCAAGGCATTTATGTGACGATGATTATAGCATCGTATACCATCGGTTTTATTAAGTAAAACTTCTATAGGCGCGACTAGGACGTAAATGGACGACGAATACGGCGTCACTTTTCTATACCATCCGGTGTTTTATAATATTTTAGTTCTTTTTTCTTCAATAGATCAGATAGTGAATAAATAGTCAATCATTTAAAAAAAAAGTATAACTTAAATCGTCTTTTTTCAATCGATGGTAAAATATCTTTGATTACAGACCTTTTTGCTGTCAAATATGCTGTCATCGTCGTCGTCACTCAGCATATCTTTAGCTGGCCTCTTTTTGGGCTTCTTATTATCATTCATGAGCTTCCGTTTGGGCCCCGGCTTCTTCTTAGGCTGGGATTCTTCGTCGCTCGACAGCACAGCCGTAGGATGACTCGCGCCGTTATTTTTAGCTTTATCTTTTTCCTCGTTCTTTGTGTCTTCGATAAGGGAGTCAAATAAACAATCTGAAACAATTCATGTCGAACTTTTCAAAAAACTGATAATTTGAGCTACGATTTTTCTTTTCAAACACAGCACAGTATTTATAACAATATTTGTTTTACTTGGGCTTGTCTCACCACCGCCACACGTTCCCCTTTAATTATTTGACAGATTTTTTCATACACGAAACGTCAATCTTTTCAATTTATCTACCAGATGGCGGCTAATCAGTGATTGTGAAACAGGCGCTTATGGAAAAAAAACTTAGCATCTAAATTGTTGACTTATCCCTTAGCCTCGTGAAGACTTATTTTAGGATGATGTAATATTATGGCAGAGTAATATAACAGTAGAGGACAACAGTAATATTGGAGTTCATACCCGAGTCCATTTCGGCGGGTTTCTTGTTGGCGTTCTTCTTGACATTGAAGTCGTCCTCGTCGTCGCTCTCGGACAACATCCGCGGCGCTTCGCCCTCGGATTCCAGCTTGTTGTCCAATAGTTCCACGTCTGAACCTGAGTCCGATTCCTCAGAGCCGTCTTTGTATTTTTGAACCTTCGATTAAAATTTTGCTTTTAATTAGGGATACCGAACAGTTTAATTGGAATAATATAAAGACTGTTAAATAATATCAGGGACAAAAGAAGTATGAGAGTACATTTGAGAATAATTGTATCGGCTATAGTTATATCCGATAGTACGTATTAATTTTTCCAAGAATACGCTATATAATATTAGAAAGCAAAATTGAAAAAAAAAAAATTAACACTGACGCGGACTTGAACTGATAAATTGGGGCGATTCAATCAGCATTAGAATTAAGAGAAGTGTTGTTTACAGGTAAATGCTTAGATTATATACCTATAGATGTAACCATTAAAATGACTTTCCTTGATAGAGCGAGATCGTTAATTGTCAGACTTATGCAAAGAAACAGGACACAATATATATTTTTTGTCTTTGTCAACATGGCCGGTCTTGTTGTTTGGCAAGATCTGAGTTTGACAGATTGTGACAAACAAACTTGGCGTCTTGCGGATTTTTCTGTGATTGTGCGAATTTACAGTGTTTAGTGCGTATAAAAATTGGATGATAAAGAATATTTAGTGTAAGTGCGATGGTGGGTTGCAGTGTTTTGGGCTGTAAAAGCCGGAGTGAGCGAAAAATTGAAGGAATAACATTTCACACGTAAGTAGGCGAAATTATCATTTCTTTCGTTAATACAACGCCCTTCAAGGCCAGATGATCATTGATTATGATGTTTTGTAATGAATTCAGTGACGTGAGCCAAGAATATTGAGTTGTGATACGTGTTTTCAATATCACAAAATAAAATAACCTAAAACTATGAACGGTTCAGGGTTGCCATAATAGCTACTTGAATTTACCCAAATAAATCATATTTCATTTTTGTCAGTACATACGATTGTTGGGTTGGCTCAGGTACTCATCGTAGTTATGTTATAAATTCGAGGGTTTGTATTGTTGAATGTTTGTTTGTTACTCAATCACGCAATAACGTCTGGATGGATTTCAATGATATTTTGCACACGAGTAGTTTATTACCTAGATTAACACATAGGATACTTTTCACGCGGATGAAGTCGCGGGTAAAAGCTAGTAGTTTAATATTTTTATTGAGAGGAAATTAATTCTTCTGTATGTAAATTTATATTTACTTAGATTTATTTAAGTACTTTATTGTAGTTTATTTAACTTATTACTCAATAAAGGTAAACTTTCGTAGCATGTGAATAAAATGTTCTTTAAATTTCAGGTTTCCATCCAATCTTTATAAAAAGAAATGGCTGGATGCCACTGGACGAGAAAATTGGCAGCCAACAAAGTATTCAAAAATTTGTTCGATTCATTTTGATGATGATTCATTACTATATAAAAATAAACGAGTACAAGTAAAACCTCACTCAGTACCAACGAAATATATACATGTTAGTATTTAGTATTTATTATTCTATAAGTATTTAGTATTCATTCTAATAATGCAATATTGAGTCTTTCTTTTAATCATTATTTGCTTGTTTACGTATTTATTTTTAAATGTTACAGAGTCCAGCCTCAACGTATCCGTGTCCACAACAGGATAATACTCCATTACCATCTACGAGCCAGGAGAGCAAAGAGAATTTTAATTCATCTTTATCACCTCCTAATAAACGAAGAAAGTTGGTTATTTTACGAGAAGTGCAAAATATTCAACCAGAGAAGTTAACTGTGGTAAGCATACCTGCGCAAAATGAAACAATATTTACCTGACGTACTGATTCTCTGTAAAACTTACAAATATTTGATAGAAGAACTATAAAATCTACTTAATTTCATTTTAGGCCGGTCCCAGCTATGAAGTTGATGTAGAACCTGTTGTCCAGCCAGCGACTCTTAAGAAGGAAAAACGACTAGAAAATCTGCTGCAGAAAGAGAAGACAAAATCTAATAATTGTCGCAAAAAATTGCGTGCTGTACGTGAATCTAAACGACGATTAGTTAAAAAGACAGCACATTTACAAGATATTATAACAGAATTAAAATGCAAACTACAAATGCAATCTGAAGAATTAGATTTACTGTCAAATGTTGAATCTGAAAATGCAGATTTTCTTAAAAGATACCTCGATAAAACGAACTGTCCGCGAAAATATTCGCCATCGTTACGAAAATTTGCATTGTGTTTGCATTTTTTAAGCCCTAAGGCCTATGCATTTGTGAGAAAGCAATTTAACACATGCTTGCCCCATCCTAAAACATTATATAGGTGGTATAAATGTGTGGATTGTGAACCTGGATTCACAAGTGAAGCTTTTGAAGCTATCAAATTATTAGTTAGTAAGTCTAATGAAAAAATATTATGCTGCCTTAGTCTTGACGAAATGTCAATCCGACAACACCTACAGTGGGATGGCAAACGCACCGTCGGATACGTGAATGTAGGACATAATCTAGACACCGATAGTATGCCGCTAGCTAAGGATGCTTTGGTCTTTATGGTTACGGCGTTAAACTCCAGTTGGAAAATACCAGTTGGGTACTTTCTGACAAATGGTGTCAACGGGGACCAACGTAGTGAATTATTAAAAAATTGTGTACATTTGTTAATAGAATGTGGGGTACAAATAGTATCGGTGACATTTGACGGATGTCCTGCAAATTTCGCCATGACAAAAAATCTAGGCGCTCAATTTAATGACATTAACAATATCAATCCAACAATAACTATTGAAGGTCAAATCATAGTAATAATACCAGATGCATGTCACATGTTAAAACTTGTTAGAAATACACTAGCCGACAAAAAAGAGATTTTGAATGCTAATGGCGAAATAATATCCTGGAATTATATTGAAAAATTGCATAATTTACAAAAACTGGAAGAACTGCATTTAGGGAATAAGCTCAGAGCTGCTCATATTAATTACAAGAAACAAATAATGAAAGTTAGACTCGCTGCGCAAACTTTCAGCAAATCTGTCGCCGAGGCTCTTATATTATGCAAGGGTTATCTAGCCATAGAAGACTTTGTACATTCAGGAGGTACTATTGAATTTATCACAAACTTTAATGATTTGTTTGATATTCTAAATAGCCGAAGTTTATATTCATATGGTTTTAAAAAACCTATCAGTAAAGAAAATATGATGAATGCAAAATTAGAAGAGTTAGAAACTTATCTCAAAACGCTCAGGTTCATTGAAGGTGATTTAGTCATTAATTCGGGAAGAAAAACAGGGTTTCTGGGGTTTTTAATTTCTATTAAGGCGCTAAGAATTATTTTTTACAAGTACATACATATTGGAAATGCTCCTCTTCGATATTTATGTACTTATAAAATGAGCCAAGACCATTTGGAGGTTTTCTTTAGTGCCATTCGCTCTAAAGGTGGGTTTAACAATAACCCTACTGCTCTGCAGTTCGTATCGGCGTATAAGCGACTGCTGATCCATGGTGAATTAAAAAATATTACCACAGGTAATTGCATACCATTAGATAATATTAATATTTTGACGTGCAATTCAAATTCCATTTGTCGTAAAATAAACAGTAGAAGAGAAAGAATATTGGCTATGAATGACGAAAGTCTCGATGAAGATTCAATTGTTGATTTGCCCGAGGGTCATGACTATATAGGAAACTTAGAATTATCAGAATTTTCAAAGGAAGCCATAACTTATATTTCTGGATATGTAGTGCGCAATTTGAAAAAAATAATAAAATGTGATGAATGTTTAGGAGCAATATTTGCAATTGAAAAGTTTCCGAGTTTTATTGCTGTAAAGGATGTTGGCGGATTACATTATCCATCACAAGATGTTATCAAAATTTGTGTGTTTGCCGAAAAAATTTTAAGACAAACCACATCAATACACGGGAATTCCTATTTTTCACAAAAAGGCACTTTACCAAAAATGACTTGCAGTGTTTTGAAAAAATTTATTGGTACAGAAGTCTTTGCAGAAATAAAGAATCATATTAATGAACAAAGTCCTTTTGAAAATCATTTTGTATTATTAATTAAAGCTATCGCTTTTAGATATTTTGAAGTCAGGATTCATTATATAATGACGTCATTATCTCATCGAGATGAAAGAATCAGAAATATGCACACTAAGTTAATATTGTTTAAGGGTCAATAATTATGAATGTAGGTATTTCCTTATGGTTTGTAATAAATATTTTTATGATAAAGACTGGTTTTATTTCATCATTGAACGTGTCGTGTGTGTTTTATGTCGTGTCGGTCGATGGATGTCCATACGATTCTCCTTACCGCCCTTGTAAAAACGAAATATTAGACCAAGGAGGTTTTATTAAAGTATTTCGTACGACTACGACATAAGAGTTACATTATTGAAGCTAGCATATAAAATGTGCTAATTCAGAATTTTTAGTTTGCGAAGTACTTACAGGTACTTATAATGTCTGTTCGCGATCAAGTAGAATTCATAATATTTTTTACCTAATATGTGGGAATTGCCAACTTATTAGGCAACACCATAAAAATCTATTTCTGTTTCAAGTGCGGTCACGCCATGGTTACATCTATAGGTATATAATCTAAGGGTAAATGTGTCGTTGCATTTGTTTGCAAAATGTCTTAAAATCGAGTTTCGTCATATTAGCCGTCTTTGAGTTTGAATGGCAAAAATGGTCATGTATCTCGTTGTATACAAATATGAGGTCTGTTTGTCCGGCGGGTGTGCGTGCGTACCTGCGCGGCGGCGCGGCGGGCGGCGGGGCGCGCGCGGGGCGCGGGCGCGGCGCCCGGCTCCACGTCGGAGCCCGACTCCGCGCTGCTGCCGCTGAACGTGCGCTTCTGCGGGGGAACACAGCGTTAGGCTTGCACTGCCACCCGACTCCACACTCATATACAATGATCTGGGTACTCATACACTATACACAGTTATTAAACATCGTTTTATAACTACCCTACACCTTTCTTGAACTGAATATTTAATCCCATGCACTAAACCAATATGAGAAAGAATATTCAACAGTTTGTACAAGCCACAGTTCGCTATCGATAGAGATTAATATTAACCTTGCCGAAAACTTTCAGAAATTGTTATTAGACTAACAAAAAAAATATCAAACAATATACAAAAAAAACAACTGACCTTTTTAGTTTCTTTTTTGAAGACAAGCTTAGTTTGTTTTAAGCCATCGCCAGCCGCTTTGTCCGTTTCTGATTTAACCTTTTCAGGTTTCTCAGCTTTTTCTGGCTTCTCCTTCTTTACGCGACCTTTAGGCTTCTTCTCCGCACTGATCGGACTTATGCCAGTCGGATCATCCTGCAGAGTAATATAATAATGATAATATTTAACTTTCACAAATCACCATCTAGTCTCAAACTAAGCAAAGCTTGTATTATCAGTACTAGACAACCGATGAACATATGTTTCTAAATACATACATAGTATAGATAAATTGCACCCAGACACTGGATAAATGATTGTGTTCATCACAAAAACATTTATCCTGGGCGAGAATCGAAACCACGACCTCTGTATAGCAGTCAGGCTTAGTAAACCAACAACCAGCAGAAGTGTGTATAATTTACATGACTCGAGTGTAAATAAACGAAATATGAAATTTTCAACATTTTTCTAGCTGCGACACACCAGTGGTTATTGACATTGGAACCTGAGTCGACGGTAACTTACCGGGTCATATTCTTTCTTGATTTCTTTTCTAGTTTTCGCCTTCTCGGCCGCCTGAATCCTCTTGATCAAATCTTCTGAAATCTTCGGCTCAACTCGTCTGCCATTGTCCGCAGGCGCAATGTCCATTAGTGACTTGCGGCTCTTCTTATTCGCATTCTAATTTAAAAACATAAAAATATGATAAATTGTGAAAGGTAATAAATATACAGACAGTTTACCTCATCTGTGCAACATGCACAGATGAGGTAAACTGTTGATTGGCAGCGGTTAATGATAATTATAGAAGGTTTTATTTGAATCACTGTCAAAACTGAGTTACTCAACTTTACTTGATGTTATAAAGGCATAATCGAGTAATAAAACCAACAAATTAGCTAAATACATATAACACACACATATTTATCTAAAGAAATATCTATTATTTTTTCCCTTTTAAATGCCGAGGGTTATAAACACCCCTACATATAAGAATATTATGATGAAAGTTTAGAAGAACATCTAAATAACACATTACCTTAATTCTTTCCATCTGATTAGCAGGAAGAAAATAAAATTTCATTGGTTATTTGGAGTTTTATGTAAACACAGTTAAATCTCTTATATAACATGCAGATCAATAGTAAGAATTGGTCACAAACATATTGTTTTATTTCATCATAACCTACATAGAGATAACAACTTGGAAATGGTCGTGCTATAAAAAGTTTTATTATAACACGACAAAGGAGTGTGAATAAAGTGGTCCAAATATCCACTACAAGAACCTCGGTGATTTCCAGACCACTAAGAATAGAGACCAAAGAAGGTGCCAATAATAAGAGAAGGCAAAAGACCGTTAGGATCGAATTTATTTGTATGAAGGATTGCAACGCATTGCTATACACCGACACAAAAACGCGGACGACGTAGCACGGCGAGGTTCAGGTTCAGTCAGTCAAAGCCTGACACTACCCATTTCTTCCCCCGAGAGAGTGGGTGTCCCTGAGGATTCCGTCTTAACAAAAAAAAAATTTGCACCAGACACTTACCGCGGCTTTGGCAGTCTTCTTATTACAGGTCATCTCTTCCTGCCTCTCTTTCTCCTCGATTTCTTCCAATTTGATAAGAAACTCGTCAAGATCCTCACGCCACAACATTGCCGGTGTCTTTGCTCTGTTTACAATATGTGACGAATTTTAACAATGCATTTAATAGCAAGTTCGCTGAGTTTTGTGCGAAAGAGAGTCGATAATTTAGAAAATGTTACAATTCATATATTATAAAATCGCAGATCAGAGTCATAAGGACATAGTCATATTTGATGTATACGTCACGGAGAGAGCATGGCAGATATTGGTTTCGGTAATGTTGTTTTGTTATTTAGATATTACTATTATAAGATATTGCCAGTGGCCCTGGGCTTGGAAAAGTGTTGCCAAATATGTTGAAGCCATGTCATGTCAATGGCTAGTTGGCTTTTATTTAAACATCTCTTCTTTAACCATCATCAAGAATTGCAATACCAAATTAATCAAATCTTTCCCAAGTTTTCGCCATTACTAAAAATGTAGGCATTTATAATATTTTACGGCTTTAAAACTAGGTATTATAACGCGAGCCACAGGTTCGAGTTCTGTCTGAATTATAACAATGACAAAATCCATCAAACTATTTGTACTATTGACTTTAATTACATGTGCACTTACTTTAGTTCATCTAACTCGGCAAGTTTCTGGTCCCTTTGCTTGAGCAGCTCATCTTTTTTCTCCTTAGTTAACATCCACATGGACATTCCCAACAGATAGTTAAACTTTTTCACTTCCTTCAAATTTTGGAAAGCTTTTTCTGTGAAATATTATCAATGATTAATTTACATGTCAATATAGCTAGTAGTTGTTAATTATTTAATAAAATTAAGACAGTTACAAATCTTAAGCTCAACATATATTTTGCATGGGATATATATTACTTAAATAATGTTTTACACAAAACAACAGCTATAAAAACAAAAAATCTATTTGCTTGTATGTATATTATGTTAGCACCGCGCAGAAAAACCGAACGAGGTTAAAGAATCATTTAAATATGATCCAACAACTAGTCGATCGGTAAGTCTTGAGGTAAGTTGTTACATGAAAAATGGTAATGTTTTTCAGGTACCTGGATCAACAGGTTTTCCTTTCTCGGATTCTGGTTCGGGTTCATCATCAGAGTCCTGAGGGTCTTCTTCCACTGCCGTCAGTCCTTGGATCTTGCTCGCGCGCTTCTTCCAATCCGCGATAGGGTCAGGAGCATAGCCTGTAAATCAAGAACATGTTGTTAGGTCTGTCGAAGTTGGTAAGCAGGAGGATATTACCTGCGAGAAGTTTAGTAGCTTGAATAACAGGTTGGAGTTTTGAGACCCGAGGGGAATACCATGTGATTCTAATGGAAATTACAATCGCTAAACAAAATCGCAAAATTGCCAAGTTATTGCCAAAAAGTCTACGGCGTAGAGGGATGCGTCTAGGGCGTGATCAGGGGTCTACTACCGCCACTAATATTTAAACTGTTGCAAACTTAAAGCTTGACAACGCACTACACAGCGCAGAGCGGCACCTCTTTCCCAAGTGCGTTAGTATTGTTTTACAAATACTATAAATGCGAAAGTATATCTGTCTGTCTGTCGGTTCGCCTAAACGGGGATCAAGTTAATATGAAAATTTATTTTGTAATAGACTGGTCTTTGAAATATTTCTTAAAGCTAGTATTGGCGTAAGAGGTGTCAGTCCGCACCTCTCTTGATGAGTTCCTCGACCATGGCCTTGCGCTTCTTGTTCTCGACGACGAGTCCCTTGTCGCACTTCTCGAGTATGAAGCGGGCCTGGTTGGACAGCTTGTCGGCCTCGGCCTGCAGCTGGCCCTGGCGGTACTCCTTGCGACGCGCGTAGTACTGCACGCGCAACGCGTAGAAGTCGCGCAAGATCTCTTCCACTTTGTCGTACCTGGTATATTTATACTAATTATTATTTATTTGTTATTGACAATATAAAATATGACTCAACATTGTTCTAGTTCTTATTGTATTTGCATATCTTATTGTAATTATATATCTTGGTAGCTCATTCCAAACCACTTGATATAACACGCATCTTCAAGCACCTTCATACTTTTGATAAGATTAAAGAAAGAAGCAGATCAAGTTGTTTAAAGCAGCCGTGTCTAGTTAAACAGTACCAATCCGTCCGTGTTTATCTAAGATCTCTAATGTCACTTTCGTGGAATATACCAACTAAATAAAAGTCTTTTAGTATCGCATATACAAGACGGCTTTATGAAACCGCCTTAGTGCCACAATAAATTATTAAACACTTGATAAAAAGTAGTAAAAAGAGTGGTAAGTCGAGATCGTATCGTAATGAAATGTTTACTTTTTAAGGCAGGAGTTGTGGTCGAAGGCGTTCATGCAGGTCAGGGATATGGTGGTCTGCAACTTGAAGACCTTGTGGATGCCCTCCGCCTCCACCTCGGCCAGCTTGCCCGGTAACAGGCTCACCACGAACCGCACTGTCGTGTCTGTGTTGTATTCCTGCAAACAAAATGTTTATTTAATTCTTTATTCAACAGTTAATACGAGTACCTAAATAGCCTTTGACACTCACAAATAATGTGGATATCTATTGGTAGACGAATTTTAGTCATAATGTCATATGTGGGCAATATTATTGAAGTTTTGGAAAAAACATCAACATCAAAATACTTGACGTACTTTCCCGTATTTAATTTAAAACAACATAATATTTGTCCATATTATTGAAGTGTTTTTACAAATAATAAAATAAACTTTAATAATATTTTATCGTAGCGAAAATATGAATGTAGTATTTGAGTCATACTTTATTAGTGACGTTCTTTGCTTGAATATTCTTATAATTTAATTATATAATTTTTCCGTATTAAGTAACTTACTGGGTTTTATTACATATTTTACCTATCTAACTAAAATAGATTTCATGCATTTTACTATCAAGAACTTGCCTTCCGGCAAAATATCATAGGTAAATAAGCTCTAATATGCTTTTATGTTAAAATTAGCATTGAATGACAATTGAATGGGACACTACTGAAATTGGATGTTATCTATTTTAATAAGTTATTTACTGAATGGGCACAAATGTTTAAATACCTACATGAAGCTTTTAGTGTTGACAAACTCCAGATACTAAACAAGAGCACTTTAATTCGGAAAAACTTTATCTCGATTACTATGTATATGGGACAATGTAAAAAGGTATCTGTAGACACACTAGATACAATGTTTCAAAAAACCATAATTTTACAGAGCGAATAGAGCAGCCTGTTGGTTTAGTGGTCTTTACTTTTATATCGGGGGTCTTGGATTCGATCCCCATCCAGGAAATTTTTTTGCTTTAGGATGATATTTTGTTGTTTGTGTCTGGGTTTAATTTATTTATATTATGTATGAATTTAGAAATATGTAAGTATGTTTATCGGTTAGCGTTACCCTGTACTCTGAGATGAGCGGCTTGACTTTGTCGGTGCCCAGCATGGGCTCGAGCACGTTCTCCTTGTAGTTCTGCGTCCAGGCGCCCACGGGCAGCTCGCTGATCTCCAGACGCTCGCCGGGCAGGACGGCGGCCTCGCCCGAGATCACGTACTTGTCGCCGAAGCCCTCGATGGTGCCGCGGAAGTTCTTGTACCACGGGTGCATCGGCTTCGGCTCCTCGCCGTCTAACATCCGCCTGGACCGGCAAATATAAGTGTGTCAAGTATCCTTCATCAGTATGCCACAGAAGTACTCATATTTCCAAGTTTTATATTTTTGCTTTCACCGAAAGCGCCAATACCTATTTATCAATATCCTTGAAGACAAGTTGTACATCTTTCAGTTTCTTATCAGATGTAGAAAATGGCCCTTAAAATGAAATCCTTAACCATGGTTATCGTAAAGGGCAACAAAGATATTCACACCAGCTGATCAGCTGCAGAGTCAGTGTTGTTGCTTTCAATAACAGCGATCGCACCCGCACGCAAAGCGTGTGTAATATGTATAGGTGTAAACCACTATGATACAGCAATATAAATCTACGGCCCCCGTCAGACCTACTCTCCTGACTATGGTAGCGGTTATTGACAACGGCGAGGCAGGCTCTCCGGCACTTGCACAATGTGCCCATGATAACGTACCTTATATTCTCAGCAATATCCCTGGGGTTGTAGTTAGGTATTTTCGTAGACCATCCAGTTCCTATGCCTTCAGCGCCGTTCACCAGGACCATAGGAATGATCGGAAGATAATATATCGGCTCAATTTTCTGATTGTCTTCAAACTCGTGCTATAACGAAAATAACCCGAATTTAAGAAGTAAACAATTTGGCTAAATTACAATATAGGGGAGTCATCAAATCAATAAGTTTTTTAAAGTAAATTACCCGCGACTTTACATCGCATACGTAAACAGTTAGATTTGCTATTTTTTATTTCTTATAATCCTATCGATTATTTAAAGCACAGATAATATTTGTCGGTCCCTAAAGCATTGTTGAGCATCATTTTTGGTTTTCATATCACCCTATCTATTACCAATATGTTATTGTATTACACAAAAAATAGCCTTTTCCTTGTGTTGTATCACTACATATTATAAAACGAACTGTCTGTCTGTCCCTTTGTATGATTAAATCTTTAAAACTGAGCAAAACATTGTTTAATGATGATGAGATTGGATCTGACGCGTCTCTGAGATATAGATTTGATATGCTTTTGGATTATTTGCTTTCAGGGTTCAGTACCGGGTAACAGGGTTACCTACCTAGGTAACCTGGGCACGGAACTACTAATAGGTTTTTTGGTACATAATATCACTTGTGAGTTTGATAATATATCTCAAAACGGCAGCTAAAATTCTAGAATAATACGTATAATACGTCTTTTCATCAATATGTATTCGACATACAACATACACGCGAGCAAAGCCGCGGCCAGAAGCTACTATGTGATTATACATATTTAAAGGAGTAGCCATACTCAAAGACTTCGCATAAGTGGTTAAGTTGGTTTAAGGACTATCAGTGCATATCCATTGCTGGTAAGTAACCTTAACTTGAAATTAATTTGTATTGGTTGCTTAAGATAGACCTAGTAGGCCTGGATCTGATTTTATTTACTTAACTCAAGTTTTAGATGTGGGCTAAAACGTAATTGTGAATTTAGATACATAATCCAATAATGATTTAAAAGACACACATTAAAAGTGTTCCAAAGGTAGGATTGACTTAGTAAAATACAATTTATTATATGTATACTAGTTGACCCAGCAAGCTTTGTTTTGCCATGGTGCGGAAAAAATATGAACAATATTCCTAGGCAGCTAAGGGGTGAATATAGATGAGCGATTCTCAGACCTACCCAATATGCACACAAAATTTAATGAGAATCAAAATGAGATTCTATTATCTGCAAACGCCCCAACAGGAAAATTTTATATATTAGTGCATTTTTTTAATTGTACCCATTTGCGAATGCCAAAATACTGATTTATATGTCGTAGTTAATCCAGACAGTTCAATGCATTGTATGCCTCCTCAGAGGCAAAAACGATCAAAATATAATTCATAAACCCCGAGGCATAAAGAGAGGTGTTGACGTGTCTGTCTATCTGTTTGTGGCATCATAGCTCCCGAATAGATTCGAGTTATTTTAATTTAGTGTGTTTTGTATTAAAGGTTAATTATATGCGAATGTTTTAGACATGTTTAATAAAAATCGATCATATAGCCAAAAAAGTTATGGACTAATTTTCAAATAACTTTGAAAAACAAAAGACCTTAATTAGTTAGTTACAACTTTAATGATACAAGAAATAATCTTATTCATATGAGATTTTCGAGTTTGGAGTTTGGATCTACAATATATCTAAAAAATATGTTTCTGAATTCCAATAACTTTAATGCCCACATCAAAATACTCAAATCTTAAATAATATTAAAATCTACATAATTATTTTGAGGAAAATACATACAAAATGCTTTTAAGAATGAATATTACAGAAAAGAACCCATTTTTTTCATTACAGATTGAAAATTTTGAACAATGGACTCAGAATTTAAAAAAATATCAGACTCGATTAATAGAGGCCTTAAAGGCGAAGTTAAAGCACAAATGGAAGCTCTATTTCAGGATATGCGTAAATATTTAGGCCTTGACTTAATCATTTTTGCGTGCAAGATTAAGAACATATAAATGCTGCAGTTCGTCTTACGTCATTCAGACTTGGCTACACCCAAGCATGAAAGCCTGTATGATGCTGAACAAACCCAGAAGAAGATCAAGGCGTTTCATCGTGCCATGTGCTACAAGGACATGACCATGGTTCTTAATTTGGGTTTAGTCTAAGAATGACCAATTCTTGAAATGTACAATTCTTTAAATTACTGATTCTACAGATGACTGATTCTATAAAAGACCGATTCTTTTAAAGGCCGATTCTATAAATGACCGATTCTTCAAATGACTGATTTTTCAATTCTATGAATGTGTGTGAATATCGTAAATAAAATGCTATGTAAGGGTTTGCAAATCATATATTTTACGACTGTTCCGCGATAACATTGACCCGCAAATCATTAAACACGGAAACTTTGATAAATTAAATTATACTCGATATGGTCATCAGCATGTCTGGCTTGGTCATCAATTTGTTATTATATTAAGAAGCAGTGGATGGAGCTCTATTATTTTAAACTAGCATATTCTGATAAAAAGGGTAAAAAACAAGTGTACAAGGACGTCAATTAAATATCCTTAAAAAAATATTTAAACACGTTCCTAAATGTCCAAAGCGTTACAGTTATCACGCTGAAAGTTTAAATAACATAAACTATAAATTAATTTGAAAGCATACTCGCGCATAAACACGCGAGTTGGTCATCAATTTATTATTATTAAGAAGCAAGTAAATACTCACAACAAGTAATGGATCATCATGTGGGTGGAAGAGTAGCCTGGTGAGCGGGGACATGAGCGTGAAGATGTAACGCGGGCTGGCCGAGTCCTTGCCGCCGCAGAGACGGGTCCCGAACTGACCGCGCGGCTCCAGCAAGTTGATGTTGTTCGAGCCCACGTAGTTCTGCGCCAGGTTCACTATCGTCATAGCTAGGGACTGCTCACCTGTTAAACACAAAAGTAAATAATATTACGGTTTTGAATTGTTACGAGCGACTTAATTTCTTAAAAAATAAGCCGTTCTAAACAGTGTAAGATGCAAGGTGTTTGATTCTTTTGTCGCGAGCGGTTCACAAATAGAAACATCTCATCTTAGCAATTGAATCCTACATATATTTATCTCATACGGACATCGAACCCGAAACCAATCGTGAACGATGGTGACCACTCGTTTATACGAACAGCATCAACTTGTGGCCATTGGTAGTTCTGAGACCATCCAATGTCATGGTAGTTTGTAGTGCTATGATAATTCTACTTGCTTTCACGACAGTTACAGTACTGAACCGATTTACATGTAATACACATTTTTTGTGTAAAAATAGTCTGGAACCAGAGAAAGGAATTTTTCGATGCAAAAAAGCTTTGTAAGGATGTAAATGGAGTAGGGATGAAGCTGTTTGGATGGATCACGTAATTTAGAGCAAACTACTAGATTGAAAGTTAGTTTTATAGGCTGTTATCGATATTAATAAATATTATTTTAATTTTGTAAAGTATTATTGTGTTTCATTTTTGATATGGAGAAATTGTATCTACAATTATATTTTTCCTTTAGTGCTTAAATGTATTTTATACTTTGTACACCCTCAAATGTAATAAAAGATAAAGCTCGCCTTTTGTACCCACTTCTTATGCAATTTTCAATAAAGAATTAAATTAAAAGGGTGTTTTCACTTACACCCTGAAGGTTACAAGGAAATGAGGCCCACAAGTTTTGGTATCGAGAATTTGCTATATAATTAACAATTGATTTCTAAAAGGTATATCTATCTTTTAGCCATATTTGGTTTGGTAAGTTATGGGCAGGGACCGGACAACCCCACTTTAGAGTTAAGCCGTTTGACAGGGTAACCCGTACACGGGGTAACTCATATCGCAGTGTTACCTTTTGTTCGAGTTACATCCTCGAAACCCAGCGAAATGGTTAACACCTTCATTATGGTAACCACGTGAAGGGGTTAACCCCTTCAATAACTTAACCCTTTGAAGTGGTTACCTTCACGAAAGGCTTTTATTCGTGTTACCCTGAATTACCCACTAAACTTGAGCTGCATACTTGCACCCTAGCGGCCCCTCATTGCTTTACTAAGACTACGGCTGATTTTCTTCTATCGCCGACGCGTCGCGCCTCTCGGACAAACTACCTACGCGCGAAACGTCATATAGGTAACTAGCTGTTGCCCGCGACTTCGTCCGCGTGGTTAGAAGATATAAGTTAGGAATTTTTGAACGAAACCCCTCGAAGATTAATATTTTTCCCCGTATTTGCCACATTTTCCATTAAGTCTTCGCTCCTATTAGTTGCAGCGTAATTTTATATACCTAGCCTAAAACCTTCCTCGATTATTGGTCTATTGAACACAAAATGAGATCAAATTTTTTAGATGAAATTATTTATAATAATTTAAAAAAAAATCGAATACAAGTTTTTTTTTCATTTTTTGCATTTTCTGAGAAGATTTGACGGGTGAATTTTCGATTGAAAATTAGAGTGTTTTTTTATATTAATTCAAAATAAGGTGAAAAAATAAATATTTTTAATCAAATAAATTACAGCGTATTTGGGACACAAAAAAGTAAGTTTTCACCAAATTTCGTTACAAAAATAAATTTTGGTAAAAGATAAAAATAAAAAACCACAATCTTGGTTTTTTAGATTTTTCACATAAATTTTGACGTTATGTGAAAAAAATGTAAACACAAAAGTTTTAGATCTTTTTCTTTTAGAACTTTGCCATTTGACTTTTTTCGATACGAATTTTAGTTTTGCCGGAAATTGATAAAAACCGTTTTTTACTCTTCAAACGTCACTCCCACCCCCTTCCCGACCTCAGATCACCCGTAAATTATTTTTCCTTTCATTTTTATAATATTCCCCTCCTTTTCTAATGGGTTTCATCCTACTATTTTTTAATTTGGTTTTAAAAATTATCGACCCTGGTCTACAAGTATAGACACGAAAAATATATATCACAACGTTTGAAAAGTGCGACAAGCAAAATTAAACTGTAAGATCATATCTACAATGATTTTTATTCCATGTTTACAAGTCGCTCGGTAAATGCAACAATGGCGCCGCTGGGCGGTAAGATGTCACGTGCGCTCGTGGTTATACTATTTTCAAACTAATGTCTATGATAAAGAGTGCATATTGCATTGTCTTAGGTTGGAGTGGGTTACCCTGTTACAGTGTTACAGGGTAGTAAAGGGTAACCTGTTCAGAACAGGGTTCCAGTAACCCGTTCGAAGGTGTAACATATGTCATAGGGTTTTTTCTTGAAGCGCTTAAAAAAACCCCTTCAAAAACCCTTTCAATGAGTATCCGGCCGGTCCCTGGTTATGGGTTATCCAGTGACAGTTGCAATCCACAAAAGACGACAACAGGTCAAAGGCAAATCCAAGGCAAAAATCGACGCAAAAAAAGAAGCCTGTGTGCAATGTTCCTCTATTTTTTTATCATAATCAGCTATAATCTTGCCCTACAAATATAAATGAGTATATTCCTCACCGTGATGGTAGGCCGATTGTTCGGCGACTGAACCAGCCAGCTGGGCCACCTTCACTTCGCGTTTATCATTACGTTTGATGCATGTAAAGATGACTTTACGTTGACCAGGTTTCAAACCGTCCACCATAGACGGTATTGATCTGAAAATTAAAAAGACTATCTTATTCAATATTCAAAGAAGCAATAATTATAGACCAACTTATTCATTATTAATATAATACTCCACAACTTTCACACAACACAATCAAGTCTAACTGTACTAGACAATTGATAAAACATACTTACTTTTATATTTTAATAAATACATATAATAGATAAATTACACCCAGACTCAGAACAAATGATCATGCTCATCATACTATCATTTGTTCTGGGTGGGAATCAAACCGACATCCTCAGGTATAGCAGTAATGATAACAAGTCACAGTAATATTAAGTATTATATTTACCTCACATTATCTCCATTAGAAAAGAGTACCAGCTCTAAATTTACGAAATCAGAATATGACACAGCTTTAGTGTCTTTCGTGTACAAATATCTTTCAGGAAGGCCAATTTCTTTCCTACGTTTCACTTCATCCATGTGGTTAGTCAACCACTCCTTGCGTTGGTCAGCACCTTTCTTTGAAAATGCCAACTCTATATGGTGATCATCAGTGGGACCACCATATTTAAACCTAATTCTATGCCTGTCCATATTCTGGAAGTATTCTTTAGCCTCCTTGGATGTGGATGTACCCAAACCCTTGTAGTATTTGATATTATACGTGTGATGGTTCTCTGTATTGTTCTTCCATTCCTCAAACTCAGGTAATGAATAGAAAGAGATTTCTTTGTCTTTTTTTGTAGCTTTTACAATGGGAGTAATAAATTCTTCAAGAAATGGCAGTTTTAGTAACTCTGGCCAATTGTGATGTATAAAATTGATAATCAATCCTTTGATGTGAGAGCCGTCCTGATCCTGATCAGCCATGATCATAACTTTGCCATACCTTAATGATTTTAGATCGTCAACTGAATTGTATTTCTTTTTATATTGGAGTCCGAGGATTTTAATCACATTGTTTATTTCAACATTTTCTAATACTTGTTTGTGAGATGCATCTCTTACATTGAGGGGTTTGCCCTTCAGAGGGAACACGCCATAGTGGTCTCTGCCGACCACGCCGAGACCGGAAACAGCCAAGGACTTGGCTGAGTCTCCCTCCGTCAGGATCAAGGTGCACAAGTGCGCGTTTTTAGTGCCAGCGTCGTTGGCATCTTCTAGTTTAGGTATACCTTTCAGTTTACTCTGTTTCTTACCAGATGCCTTTACCAATTCTGTTTGAGCTTTAAACTTTGCCCATGTCAAGACGGACTCCACTAGACCAGATTTTGTTACCGCCGTTATGAATTTATCAGAATAATTACATTTAGAACCAAAACTCTTAGCTTGAAGGGTCATATACTCTTTTGTTTGTGAATCAAAGGTTGGGTTTACAATCAAACAGTTAATGAACACCCACATATGGTTTTTAACTTGCACAGGCTTAATATTTACTCCACCTTTGTTTTTCTTTTTTAGTATTTCTAGAACATTTTTGACTATGCTATCAGAAACTGTGTCAACATGTTTTCCACCTTTTGTTGTAGCTATTGAATTAACAAATGAGACTTGTTGAAAGCCTTTGTCAGAGAGTGTGAGGGCAAGCTCCCACCGGTCATTCACTTTTTCATAGACTACTTTTAACGGTTGCCCATTTTCATCTTCTTTACCTTTTATGTACAAATCTACATAGTCTTTAAACTTATTAATCTTAAGTCTTTCTCCATTCAGGTACACTTTCACGCCCTGTGTTGACATAGCAATGTCATAAGCTCGCCGGGACATTAAAGCTACTATATCATCTTCTAACTTTTCCATCTTAAACTTAGCCAAATCAGGGCTGAAAGTCACTTTTGTAAAATCGTCATCTTTGCCAGCCTCCTTTACCTTTGGTTCAGAGGCCTTTGTCATGTTAGAGCCCCATGTCTGTTTAAAATGTTTTTTATATTGTTTGGATGCAGTTTCTAGGGTAAACTTTGTTGAGAAAATGTTACATAACTTGGCACCATAGCCGTTTCTTCCACCTGTCACTTTCTCTTCCTCGTCATTATAATTAGATGATGTGAGAAGGTGGCCAAAAATCATAGTAGGCACATACATTTTCTCTTCTTTGTGCATTACTACAGGAATACCACACCCATTGTTGTAAACGGATATTGTATTTTGTTCCTGGTTAATTTCAATTTTGATGACATCCATTTTGGGATCTCTTTGTTTGTTGTCAGCGGCATTTACTAAGATTTCATCATATATTTTGTATAAACCTACAATGTATAAATGTTCACAGTACATTATTAAATATTCATTTAGAAGAAAATGTTTATGTAAATGTATGTATATGTAAATGTTTTAAAACAAAAAAATAAAATTATTTGAACAAACCTGGCACAAAGTTCAATTCTTTCTGAACCATGCACTCCTTAGTCTTGTCAAAAATCCACATCAACTCAGTGGTCCGTTCCACAGACCCTATGTATGTGTCTGGACGAAGGAGAATGTGTTCAAGTTGTGTCTTTTTCTGGTAAATTTTTTCAATTGTGCCCTTAGCACCTTTGGCCGGAGGCGCCGCCTCCGCCGTACCATTTTGAGCAGCATTATTTACTTTGTTGAACATAGCCTGAAATGAGAATAGTGATCTATTAAAATCTATACCAACATTATAAACCAGCAGGTTCAAACATAAAACAGTATAAAGAAATAGGATATTGAATAAAAGCCTTGAGCAAGGAAATTATGAATGCAATAAGCTTAATGCTTCCTCCAGTTGGAATATTGAATACAATTTAATTGTAATTGTAAAGTTTTTTGGTAAAAAGATAGCAATGTAGGAACTGAATGAATAATCCGATAGTGAAAATCTATCAACAGTTACGATAAACAATTTACACTTAATCTAATGTCAGATCAATATATGGGTGTAGTGGTGACGGTATATAAAAATAATGGTATAAATGGGGCTTAGACCCTTATTCAAAGGTGACTGAAGTTGTCATTTGTCTAGCTATATTACTCTATGCTATGCTACAATTTTACAAGTATATATCTCTATACTGTCAAAAGCAACAGGTGTTACCATAGGAGTGTAATATAGATAAGCATTTCAAACACATTGTGTTTTCTTTACAAATTAATTTTCAATGACTATCTAAAACGCAACCTAAGATGGTCCGAATTGGGAATGACTTAAGATTTTATGTAGCAAGTAATTCATGACACGCATGACTAATAAATACATCATGACAAGTATGCTAAAAACATAAAATTAACCATCAATATACAAATAAGTTTTCCTTTATAAATTTTCCATTTGTACAGGTTATTAAAAATATTTACTCCAAATATATCATGTGTATATAGACAGTTGTTTGCTCCCATTCATAGGATTAGTAAGTAAAAAATCAAAATGATTTAGCATGACCAGGACACCTTGGTCATGTTTGTCCTACCTGACATGCCATCATGTGGTCATAAAACATTTTTATTTGGGCCTAAAAGTAAAGGATGTATAGATCTAATAAATCTTTATTACAATTTGATAATATAAACGAAAGAGCACCATTTAATGACACAAATGGTGTCAATACAAGAGATTTATTTATTACAGAATACTAATTTAGAATGGAGGTTTCCAATAATTAGAAATAACAACCTCATTTACCATCGAATGATGCACTACAAATTGAAGCGGATATTTGTTTTCTTCATAATAATATAAGTATTAAAATCGACTGAATACTTATATTGAATTGCCGTTATTTTTAATCTTTATTCTCTATGTGGGTAGTTTGCCAACCACACTTCCAATATTATTGCATGTACCTAAGTATTTCAAATCATTCGACGGTTGGAATATTGGTTTGAAAAGATAATTGTAAAAACTGTAAAAAGGCACAATACCAGAATCAACAATTCTACTAGCAATTAGCTCCTACACTAGTACCTACATGAATAAAATAATTAATGAAATATTTCAACGCTTGTTCATTTACTTTAACACATTTAAATGGAACTTCACGTTTAACAAAGTGGACAAAGTCATAAAAGTTTACATGTAAATATCACGAATTTGGCCGTTACCAATCAAAATGCCGCCAAATGCTTTGGTCTTACTCACCTTTATATCAGCCATCTTGTTAAAGGTGCTATTTAAACGCGTTCGATTAGCGCTAAATAGCGTTTGTCTGGAAACCAGAACAAAGGTTGCACTAATTACGTACGCGGACAAAAAATAACATTTTCAAATAAGCTTTATTTTGCAAATACACGACCGCGATGAAACAACGAAGACGCCAAGACGAACTACAGACTAGAATTTTTTCTTCATAAATGTTTCACTTGTATTGTCTATACCAAAAATCGACTATTACCAAACTTTGAATAGACCTAGTATATTGTACGCTATGCTAAATATGAAACTAGAAAGAAAAAAGGAGAGCCTTCAATTTGATAAAACTAAATCGTTAAACGGCGTTCATTAAGCTTCATTTCTATTAAAATTTATTAAGCTTAGAGATGGAACGACACTGACTAACGCTGTCAAATGGTTTCCAAAATTTGACTGTTTATGAGAATATCATTTATTTTGATAAGTAGTAGTAATTAAATAACTACTCTTATTTCATTTGGCGTATTAAAACATCTGCAAACAATCTCCTTGTTTGTTTTATTCTATAGAAAGTGATTTATTGGCCGCATTTGTTGACATCTACTGCCTACACTGTCACTAACTACGCTTGTAGAGTATTTAATGTCTTTGCTAACTACATTAATTCGTATTTAATTTTATACCAATCATTGCAAACATTGTATAAACTTTCGATTCGGCAGTGATTGTTTGTTTTAAATAACAATTAAAACAAACAACACAAAAAAAATAAAAACCCATTTGCGATGTGTATAATGAGTGTGTTTCAAATCGTCTCAACAAATCCGTAATTTTCATATGGCGGGAGGCTGCAATATTATATTTTATTTCCGTGATTTTATGAGTTTATGTCATGGTATGTAATGTCGCGATTCAATATAATTATTACAAATATTCATGTAGGCTCTGTACAGTTTGTACTTCTGTAGTTAATCTTTTATCTGTGGGGTAATTTTGCTTTTATAGTCTGCACCGAGGTGCACTGGGAAGAGGAAATTAAATTGTCAAAATGATAGTTCATCTTGTGTCAGTTCAGTTTGTAAAAGTAAGGTTATTAAGCTGAATGTAGACATTCAGTTATCTTTTATTATTGAAATTGGAATAAAATGTTCTTATTACCATTTGCTGCCACCGTGCTCAAGAGAGCAGCAGGTCAGCGGTTCCCTTTTAAATATGTTTCTGACAAAATTAATATAAAAAAAATGTCATCCACATCCATACCGACCAAAACAATTCATGATGTAAATACAAATGTAATAAAAGATGTAATTTTATTTAAATACGAAAATCCGAAGTTCTACATGTATATGAACATATTTGCAGTAGTTCAGTATATGTTTTGGACATATTTAGGAGTGTTTTCGTTTTCCACTCTAAGGGATGCGCCTGTCGATAAATCTACAATAACAGATGAAACTCCTTGGTTTAGAAGGATAAATCTTGGAGAGAACAAGTACAGAAATACTCTAGGGATTATATCTGTAGTAATAGGTAAGTACTCACTTTGTGAGACAGAAGAATATGCAGCTGGTTGGATATATTAAACTAATACTCAAATTACCATTTTAGGTGGCAGTTCCCTTGCAGTGATATGGATGTACACTCTCCGTTCTGTACGTTATTTGATCCTCAACAAAGGTGGAAAGAAATTAACATTTGTAACATACACACCATTTGGTAAGAACAGAATAATGACTGTTCCTATGGAGAATGTATGTTGTAAGGAGGCAAGGAACATTGCTAGAGTACAGCTACCTATGAAAATTAAGAATAGGTGGATGCATTACATGTTAGATATGAGAGGAGAGTTCAAAAACCCATTACTGTTTGACTGCACCGCTGGTTTGATGAGGAAATGGTAAAACAGTCAGTTATATGTATATCAACAGGTTTTTTATTTATTGTAAATATAGTTGTAGAGATAAAAGTACTTATTTTTATTTTGCTCTGGATATACCTGACAACATCATTTGAAGGTTATGTTTTAAGAGTTCCATATCGCAATGATAATGGTATGGATCCTATTGTAAGTCTCATTCTCATTTATCATTCTGTAACTGTGTACCTATCATGTTTTATAATGATTTCAAGACTAAAAACAACAAATAGTGAAAGAAAATGCATGTAAGCCTTTCATATTACAAACATGGTTTTTTTCAGTTTTTATATGATGGTACAGAACACTAGACAAAAGAATGAATACATAACACAGATAACACGTGGCTAATTTTCAATTACCATCTCAGGAGTTAGATATTTGCTTAATTTTTATTAAAAAAAAAATTCATTTGTAAAGAACACTTTTCATGTAAATAGAAAATTTCGAGGGGGAAAGCATTTGAATAAATTTCTTTGCTTTATTATTTAAGAGACCATGTAAGTCTCAAATCTTCCTCATTGTTTACACAATGTATTTTCAAGGAATGTTGGAAACACTGTAAACCCACAAAAGATATTGATGCTTCTTTAATTGATGTATAATCTTTGGTCAGTTTTAAACTGAGCTTAGGTCTCTGAAGAGATTTAAAGCAACCTTGAGAAATGCTCGTGTGTTGCTTGTAGTACATGTGTGGTGGAACACAGCAGAAAAGCAGCATGTCTCTTCAACAACAATGTTTAAGGGTAGTTGCAATAGTTGTTGGTCCATAATTGTTGTCTCTCTTCATGTTACTCACTTTTGTGTTTTCTATATAAAAAATCAGTCACTTTATAAGCTACTTGGAGAAGGTGTTTCATGAACCATGAATCAAAGCACAAGTTAAGATTCATCAGAAAAATCTTTATTATTTGTTTAATTATAGTAACGGAAATACGTCGCCTCAACACAAAAATAAAGAAGTACAATCAATAACAAAAAATAAAATCTTTTTTTTTATTTACAATATCCTGATTTCATATTTGAATGGAAAATGCAAATATTGTATACCGTATTTGTGTATTCAATCTTTTGACCAGCCAATATCACTACCAAAGTTTTAAACTTATATTTGCATTTACCATAAATATTAAACAATCATTATTTAAAAATTTAAGTCAATACCATAGACAAGTCATTTTATAATCAACTTAATGAGATATATTAGAGTTAGGGTTGTAAATTACTTGCAACATTTTATTCACATTACAGCATTTTATTAGTAAAACTTTGGAATCAAAATCAAACAACTGGCAATTCTAAAGGTTTAATTGAAATGATAATATTCACATTACCTAGCAAATGTGGATTGCTACCCAACTAAACAATTTTACCAGATGTGTACTGGTTAGGCAATTTTCGTAATTTTTTGCATATTATTATAGGCAGGTATACTATTCATAAAAAAAGTACCAGAGAAAAAAGATGAAACTATTCTGGACAGTGTAATAAGTACATTGCAAGTATATTACAACTGAATTGCTTATCACATCTATTCACCTACTGACAATTTTTGATTAAATCTACAAATGCTTTTACTAGCTTGCTACAACAAGCTACGTAGGATCGATGGAGTCGAAAAAGTCATTTTAAAAATACATACATCTCTGGTCTTCTAACATTAATTACATTTGACCACTTGAATACACAGTTTTTACTATTATTACCATTTATTTTCTTAAATCAGCGAGAAAAATAGTTCTGGCAAGACATCATCGATCCTTGAATTAAAAAATTAAGTACAATATTATTTCTTATTTACATTACAGTCATAAATATTTAATATGCTATAAATAAGTTAATGTTAAGGCCTCGTGGCCTCCGCACGAGCAGCAGTGCCAGCAGTGTGTAGGGTATGAGGCTCGGCTCGCGAATGTTACTGGGCCTAATGACGTCACTTCCACTATACTCTACTTTTAGTTTGGACAGAGTAGTTGTAACAGGCCACTACAGTCAATTGCGTTTGTGTTCCCTTGTACCCGCGTTCTAGGCGCTTGAGAAGTATCTCTATTGCAACCGGCCAATAACGGTATGTAGAGGAGCCATTTTCCCAACGCCATCACAGGTGGCAACCATGCGTTGACACACACTGCATTGCAGTTACACTTATGTTCAATATTCCAACTTTCTCATTGGTGTTTTGTATTGTATTCTACGCTATTAATATTCTATTTCATTACAGATAGGTATAAACTATAGGTATATATATATATATATATAATATATATATTGGATTTTAAACTGTACAGGATTGATAATTGTCAGAAAAATATTAAAATGGAGTATCAGATATCCACGCAGTATATTTAGAAGAATAAAATACCAATTTGTTTAGATTAACAAAGTTTTTCTCGTATTTGAATTTAGTAGTAACGCGCTATGTGGAGGCGCAATGATAATTAATGTTCACGAGCCAATCGAAGGGTTGCCACACTAAATAAGGGTTGTATGATAGTTACAGGCCGCGTTTTGTGGCCGGTGACCAGTGTGCGGCGAACCTTATGGGCAGATAAGAGAAGATTTAAAACAGTGTATACAATACTACATAAATTAAAAATCATATACCATGTAGCCATATGACGCGGTAAAAAAACTACCCGCAAAAAGAGACATTTAATCAATTTGCTGAAGATCTTACCAGATTCGGCAAATAGGGAGATGTGAGTTACTTAACACGAAATTATCAAGAAGGAAAACTGCTGGACAGAGCTTAACTAACTTTTGACAAAACTATTATCGAAATTCGTACGGCTACTTGCTTATACATATTTTGACAGCGACTTTGCTTATGAGTCAAATGATCAATATATTACAATCATAGGATTTTTAATACAATAGTCGAATCAATTTAAATGTAAGTACTGTTATTGCCTTGTTGTAAATGAGAAGCAGTTTTTTACTACAAGAACGACATAGAATACATCGTCGCTTACTCGCCGTTTTTAATATTCTATCCATACGTATTATTAAATTCGAAAAAAATGACTTTCTCGCGAATGTTGACAAACTACACTAAATATGGTTGATTATTAAAAACGGCTTTTAGCACCTATATATTTCAAAACATACGCTTATAGATATCCCAATCACATTTATATGTTCACGTTACCGATAGTATTTTATAAATCAAAATAAATACATTTTACTATATCATGATCATTCTTCAGTCTATCGCTTACAATTAAGTCTCAGTCAACACCAAATTAAACAAAAAAAAAATGACAAGTTTTATCTACTTACTTTGTACAAGATATAAGAAACTTTTTTTTCGGTGGCAACTTTCAGGGAGCTTGTGAAAATGATATGGTATCACTAATATGAAACTGGAAGATTTTTAGATTACATAACGGCCAGTAGTTAATTAGTTTTTTTTTTGTTAACAGCAAACAAATGATTAATAATTAATCAAGCATCTTATTTCACTTTCAAAGACGAAATAGTGCACAAGGTCACAGATAAAAAAAAACTACGTGTCTAATTTCAAAACGTTTGGAAGCTCCCTGTCTTCAAGTCACCTTTGCCAAGCTTACAGCTTAAATGATAGTCCATGTACATTCTCGATAAATAATGTTAACATCGATTAAATGCTTAAACAATTTATTTATTAATGTTCATTTGTAATCGCTCGTAGTTAATCACAACTAAAACATTTACTAAATCGACTACCTCACACTAATATAGGTCTATTGATCGTCGCACTTTTATTTCTTACGTTTTAATGAATTATGATGGATTGAACACGAGGAAAGTTGTTTTTCATCACTCATATTCCCTTTTCTTGCGACGTTCATGATGGATGTCATACACGTTAAGAATTTATGCGGGCGAGTATTGGAGAGTCTTGTTCCAGGGTCGATTAATACGGCAAATTGTTAAATATCTTGTATTACAACATTTGTTATTGTATTCAAGTGACGAGTGACGGTTTTGATCGGTTTGTGGGCACTGTGTGGAGACAGTGGGCGTGGGTGCGTGGAGTGGTACGTTTAGTACCGCGCGCGGCGCCGCCGTCAGTCGGACAGGTACCGGTCGCGGCTGCCCTCGTCCGGGCTGATGCTCTCGATCTCGTCCACTTCCTCAAGGTTCTTCGTGCTGGGGTTGCAGAGCCTGGAATTATTATCATCATTATCATCAGCCTGCTAAAATTTACGACTAGGCAGGTGCCTGACGCTGAAACGTTTGCTAATATTTTATTGCGCTAGGAAGGATGTGTACCTTGGCTTTAAATACAGGGTGTGGAATTTTGTAAATCGCACGAATGCAACTAAAATACATATTATGATAAAAAAAATTAAGGCATTTAGTCGGTTTTTTTTTATATAAACCATTGCTATCTGTCACTTAAACTACTGAAGTGGCTGCAATCCAGGATGTTGTGATCTTTAAATACTGATATCTCTGCTGACGACATACCTGCACTTGCAACAGACGATACATGGTGCAGCCAGCAACAACAGTGGACTGGCCACCAGTAACAAGAGTCCGAAGCCTGCGAAAATTCCGACCACCTGAAAAAAAAAGAATGAGGAACTTATACTCGAATAATAACAACAAAAAGCACAAACGACTTCAAACAAAAAATACTGGTCTAAACTATAAGAAGGGATCAAAACACAGCTGTCGTTAAATAAAAATACGTTAAGTTCTGAGGTAACAACTACCCTCCTTTTTGAAGTCGGTTGAAAACGACTTGACGAACCAACAGTAAATATTATATTACCAAATCAAATATAACATTAAAATAAACCATTATTTTATTTATTTAACATTTGTTTGCATAAAAAGATAAGATTTTATGATTGTCAAGTAGACAAGTACGTAAACAAACTATAGTCTCTTTAATCGACCAATGATTGAGGCAAGATATTAAGGGATTGTCACTTAAGGGAGTGAACAGTTATCCTCTGCGAAATCCTCTTCATTTCATCTTCATCTTCATACAAGAAAATTGGAAAAGGCCAAGCAGTGAGATAATTATAAGTGTACAATTATACAGCCGTATACGTGACACTTGTCTAAGTGACGTTTCAAAATGTCTATTTCTTTGGCCTGACAAGAACAGAATGAACTAAGGGCAACATTTTGCTGTGCGTCGTTCGGAGCCTTACCTGTGCGCGATGCCATAGTACTGATGCACGTGAATGTCCCAATTTGTTTTTGCAAGGTCCTTTGTCGTAATGACGTAACAGAAAATCATCCTGGAATCAAGAAATATTATATTATTATCAAATGCGAGGTATTTTACCAATGGTGAATTAAAATGAACTGAAACTGTGAAAAATATTTATGCACTTTGCGCTTTGTTTGGATAGAGTTGTCCATAGTAAAGCTCAATCATCACCAATTAAATTACTGCCGTGATGTTTTAATTTCTGACTAATCATCTAAAATTAATAATTTTGTCCACAAACATTTTTTTCTTCGCAGCATCACGTCATTTGTAATTTCAGTATTATTCAAAAGTAAATTTGTGCTTTGAATTTTTTATGTCGTGTATTTTTTTTATTATGAGAAGAATCTTTTGTTCTGTGTATTTTGAATCTGTCTATAATATGTATGAATTTGGAAATGAAATAAGTAGTCCAACACTTGTCTAACACTCTTAATTCAAAATAGTACAATAGTGTAACACTAGATGGCGTTAAAAGTTATAGAATATTATCATACTCACATCTAAGGAAGCGAGACAGTACCAGCAGAAGACGTGTTTGCACCGCTTGCACATCATCTGCGCGCAGCCCTCGTCCTTCTCGATGGGCACGCGGCACATGGGGCACAGCTTGATGAGCTCGGAGTCGGGTAGCAGCGGCGCGCCCGCCCCGCCCAGCGAGGACGATGCGGCCGCCGCCTCGCACGTCATGCCGCCGTGCCACTGTACGTAAACATACAGTTATATAATGAAAACTCTAAGCCGGCCCCTCTTTTTTTGTCTAGCCCACTGTGTCCTACTGCTAGGTAAAGGTCTCTCCAAAATGCTTTCACGATTCTCTGACCTAGGTTTCATGGAACTAGCCCACGCAGAAAGCGTGCCCCTTTAGCCAAGTCACATTTCTACAAGTTCTTTGCAACCACAGTCGTGGTCAGTAGGTTTGACAAGACTATCAACGTTTCTAACCTATCTTATAAGAAACCGTAATACAAATTTTACTGGTCTGGTAGCTAGTGGCTTTGACTGCTATACCGCAGGACGAGAGATCGATTCCCATCCAGAACAAATGTTTGCATGATGAGCTCGATCATTTGTTCTGTATCTTACTTTAGTTTATCTATAACATTTGTATTTAAAAAAATATACGTGGTCTAGAAAAATTGCTAAGGTTACCACTAGATGGCGTTGTGTAAAACCATGTGCCATTGGTATATAATCATATTGTATTACAATAGTTAAAGGGCTTTCAAACTTAAGCTTATTCGTAAAACTGTAAACACTTTCAAGTGTAGTCTTGAGCAACTATTTTCGAGTGTCTAGCCGCTTAATTAACGTAAGTAAAATAATCTTTGGTTGAGGGCATTACTGGTTCAACGGTCTTGTCTGTGCATAGGATTTCTTATGCATCGCTAACGACAAAAGAAAAGTCAGATGCTTTGAATTAATGATGTATTCATAGAATAAAGATACATTTAAACTTATAAAAATATCTTCAAGCGTGATAAATTGCTATTTCTGTTTTTTGTTTTACTATACACATCTTGTGTTATTTCTTTTAAATGCTCATATTTAAAAAAGTAATTTTGCTAGTGATATTCATACAAAATGGCGCTTTCTGAACAGCTGATTAAAACAAAAAACGGTCAAGTGTGGGCTGGACCCCCGACACTAAGAAGAGACTTTTTGACAGGATCAAGCGTTGCATAGCTTCTGTTTTTATTGGTGTTATAGGGGAATCAGAAATACATCATCTGTGAAAATTTCAAGCTTTTATAATATTTTTTTTATTTATCCTGAAAATTTTAATTTTTTAGGTCTTTTTTTTATTAGGTCTTCAGTATTTCAATTTTGAGAATCAGAATCCAAAAATGTGAACTATTAGTTAGGCAATAGTTTTATTAAAATTGAATCGTTTGAATTTTTTTCATTCGTTAGAGTTTCTCTAGATATATACTTAAATCAGAATGGTAGCAACCATTGCGCTTTTTCTTCATCTCCTGATGTTAATATATTACTGAGTGACAAATCCTAGTGCTTCACTTGTTACTTTTCTTCTTTTCCCTATTTGACATGAACGTCTTTATGACGAAGCAGTAAAGTTGATTTTCGCACTTCACAAACATGTAGTAGTCCATAAACATAGCGAACCCGTTTCGTTCCACGGTTTAGAACAAAGAGATTTTGCGGGAAAGCGAAACGAACACATTTTTGTTTTCACAATGAATGAACGTTGGAAAGACACGTCACGGCGCATTACTCGAAGTGTGTTTTATGTCGAGACGCCAGTATTTAGGGTTCCGTAGAGAGAGTCAGAAAGAAGCCTTGTTACTAAAGCTCCATTGACTGTTCTGTCCCTCAGTCTGTCACCAGGCTGTAAGTCGTTTCGCATGTGATTTATTTCTGTTGCTGCTATAATAACAGATAATGGAAATTAGGTTAAGCCAATAGGTTGACGGGTGATTATTTGTTTTGTACGGTAACCTAAGTTCCGCAAGAGGCATGAGCATGTGATAACCTTTGGTAAGACCGAAAAGGTAAGAAGGACTCGAAGATCCAAATCATACCAAGGTCTTCTAAAATCCATGTTCGCATTACTACAAGTAAATATCACATGCTAGCAATAGTAAAGGATAACATCGTGAGGAAACCAGTACCAATGAGTATTTTTCAATAGTTTTTCAAAACTGTGCTACCAGTTACACATCAACCTTAAAAAAAGAAGAAGTCGAAAACGAACGTCATTCCCATGGAATTGAAGTTTTCTGTTCTTCTTCACTGTAAATAGCCTTTCAGGGATAGTTTGTATGACGTACCTCTTGGTTACACTGTGAGCAGAAGTCATGCCTGCAGGTGGGGCAGTGCGCGGGGCTGGCCGCCCGGACCTGCACCACTGTGTCGCAGCCGACGCGAGGGCAGAACGCGCGCCCAGAGTCCATCGCCACCTCTGCAAGTAAACAACAGCAATTTCAAATTTTGATTAATTTCGATGATAGTTCCAAGAGAGTAAATTGTTTCCCTGGGACATGACCGAGCTTAAGTGTTAGTTCGTTTCCGTTGCATGTCCTATTGCGGGATTGCCAACATTTAAAAAAAAACTACAGCTATACAATACGGAGGGTCTATGGATGGTGAAGTAAAGCTTAACTTAACTGCATTTGTCAAAATCGACTCGCACATCCTTATGCTTTAATCTTTATCTTTCACTTGGAACTGTAATTTACCAGAGTAGAAATGAAAACAAGACTGAAAAGAAGAGAGACAGGGATAGAAGCCTACGGGGCTTGGAACCTCCCACTTAGCCCCCCACTCCTAAGCTACAACAACAGTTAGCCAATTAACATTAAGAGACGTGCCACTTTGATAGCTCACTCACTCATTTAAACTCAGCACATTTGAACCTTGGGGAAAATATCCTCTCAATATATTGTCTCGCGAGTTCTCTCAATCCAAGGGATATCGTGTAACCAGGTAACTGGGTTGAGGAGGTCAGATACGCAGTCGCTCCTTGTAAAACACTGATACTAAGCTGAATCCGGTTAGAAGCCAGGATGATGATGTTATATCTCTCGAGCATAGATCCGCATATGTTAGCATGAACCTAGGGCCTGAGACCTTAGCGGCCATGTAACCTCTTATCAAACATACAGGAAACGGAAGCATTGAAAGGTCGCGTATATTACCCTCGTTACTTCCGAACCTTGTTCAATTTTTAATTCGTGAGTTTCGTAAATTCTATATGGCCTTAATTAAATTAGGATTTTATAAGTAAATGTTTATATTATGGTTCTAAACTACTAATTTCCTTTTCATATGTAATGTCAATCAGAAGGCAGTGGACATTTAAATTATAGAATCAGCATTCAGCGGTGAGGGTTGACCTATTAGGTGTTAACAATGATAATTATCTTCAATATCGTATCTTTATCGTAAACCTTATTAATATCAGCTGCTTTGTACTCAGATTCACGGCACATGATTAAATCGATTAAAACGTTAAACGTTGGGCATTCTGGCCCCCACATTGAGATGTAAACATTCATAGTAGGAATATTATATTTTACTATAACACCATCCACAGTATAGCATAGAGATATAGGAGGTACGTAAGAGGTTTTATTAATATAATATGGATGAAATATATTTTTGTAACCTTTTTCCGATAATCTCGGTATCACGTATGGGTTTAAAATTACCATTGACGTAATAGGCAAAGACAATATACAAACAAAGCGGTAGAATGTTTCCAAGAATCATGAAGAATCAATATGAGACATAAGTAAGTTGCCTGTACTAGACGATTTTATACCAGAACGGTTGGCATCGTGAAAGCTAGACTGGTACCATACCAGCATACAGGCACCTTGACTCCACCACGACAACAGCCTATTGAAAGGGCTGAACGTAATCATACACAATATTATATTTATTTACAATTTATGTACACAAAGACACCCAGTCTCAGAACAAGCACTCGTGGATCACACAAATGCTTGTCCTACGCGGGGACTGAACCCGCGCCACGATGTGTACTTTAGGTTTGGCGTGGTGACCTCAAACTCTCGGTTATCTCTGAAGTGGTAGTATACTGACCGTGATTGAGTCTGAATTTGAGGTGTTTCTCCATGACAGCCGCGTCCACCAGCCCGGATATCTCCTCAAGGTTGAGCGCGGCGCCGACCCGGCAGCGCGCGTCCGGGCAGGACACCTCGTACGCGCCGTTGCAGACTTCGAACTCCACGTAAGCCTTCATACACTGAAACAATGAACAACTAATGTTTAATAACAAAGCATTTTGACATTTCGAAAGGACTACGAAAGTTCCCAGCAAAATTTGAAAAAGTCACTTTTGTATTGTGCCTGCGTTGTGATCGAACCTAAATCTCATGCTTTAAGAATCCATGCATAGGACCGCAAGATCACCACGACTTACATTATTTGTATTGTCCCTGAAAAACTATTGGATATTGGATTATTTTCAGTAAACAAATTGGCGCTAATTTATAACGTTATCATATTTTTTCTGTTTCAAGTCTACCAATTGACTTTGAAATACGAATAATAAAGTAATTAAGGTCCAAAAATGTATAAGTAAGGAGGTAAAAATAAATGTAATTGCCAAAAAAAAAAACAGCTACGAAAGGTCAAAGTTACTTAAAATACTGGAACTAAATATACTTCAAACGTGTTTTAAGTGAAGCTAATGAACGTACAATTGTTTATTTTTTCGCAATCTTTTGATGTGGAAATATTAATATTTTTACTTTTACTGGATATAACAGTATACATGTACATAGAAAGTCGGTGGATTTTAATAAGCCTTTTCCAAACTATGTTGGGGTCGGTTTCTAGTCTATCCGACCTCCTCAACCTAGTCTAGCATAGGTGTGCAAACACGATACCCCTTAGTAAGACTGGTTGTAAGACTTTCTAGCTTCTAACTACCCGTTACTACTACTAACTATTCAAGTACTTTTCAAATATCATAAGGGTGAAAGTTCCGACAAGGTTTATAGTCTTAACCTAAGCATAAAGAGAAACTTGGCACAATCATTTTATAGAAAACAGTCCTTTGTTGTAAACCACTGTCAGCTAAGTAACCTTAGAAAGTGGAAAGCCGGCTTGCCTAGATATGCTTTGTGAACAAATGACAGTAGATCTGTGCCTGTACTACTTTTCCAGGAAGGACTGATGTGTAATCGAGATGGCAACAGAACTAAGAAGTCAGTCTTTTAAAAAATGAAGAACTTTAAGAACTCAGAGGTTGAATGCTGTTGTTGTAAGTAACCCTTATACCACCATCGGAAGCTCTTTTGAGGTTTTGGTACCGAAAAAGTAAAAACGGAACCCTATACTAAGGCTCCTGTTGTCTGTCCATACGTCTATCACCAGGATGTATCTCATGAACCGTGATGGATAAAAAGATGCATAAATATTATAGCCGCTGGTGCCGTAAATATGCTGGTATGAGTTTGCAAACTTGTTTTCTAGTACCTATTTGTACCAATTCCAATTTATTTTCTTTTCCAGCTTTTCTGCGCTGTAGCAGGAAGAAAGGTATCTTATCTCTCTCTGTACAAATTTGTTTTAAACGTAAGTTGCTTCCATTACAGTCCCAACACCTATTTCATTAAAGTACATTATAAATATAGTCAAAGGTAGCCTCAATTAAAATAAGTCAGATAGCGAGGCGCGGTACACACGGTAGATAATTTTAATTAATTGTGCCAAAAGCTTATTTCCGCGAGTCGCGTGCTTTGCGGTCGTGTAGTGTATTGCGATGCTAAAGACACATACACACGCGACGGTGTCCAAGCGATAAAAGTAAACATGTCTTTAGAATACTCGTAATTTGGGAAACAGACTAACAATCATTGATAACCTTCAAATAGATTTCGCATAGATGGCAACAAAAAATATGAATTTGCCCTCATATGACACAAAACCTCCTTGTTTGTTTGTTGTCCTTGTTTTATCTAGCCGTTTATTGGCATAGTTTTATTTAACGTTTAACTACAAATTATAGTTAAAACAATGTTAATATCTTATATGTTTAATACCTATAGGTTAAGTTTGTTCATACGAATGCAGTGATCTCCTGTAACTGAGTGAGCACAATTCAAATGTACACTTTTATTTGTGTCTGTTTATGTGTCTTTGTGTATTCTTTTTGGAGATTCAATAATAATAAATTAATAAATAACAGTTGTTATATTATACGTTACAAAGACATTGACGAGACTAGTCCTGGCAACATTTAGTAAGCAATCAGTCCCAATGGGATGATTTAATGTGCAAGTCAATATTGACACGTTAATACGAATGATTATAATTATGTTCTGTAAATACAGTTAAGTGTAGAGTACAGCGTGCATTCGTAAACGTGACAAACTCATTGTCTGAGGGCACGCGATCTGAGGCTTCCACGTGTAAAGGATTTGCATCGTCTGGATAACGGAGTTCGTAAACCCATTTACTGGTTACCGGGACCCTAAATGAATAAAAACCACTTCTTTTTTTTTCTGGATGGGAAATATTCAAATAACCTTGATATGGTTGGGTTCGGAAGTTTCTGACTTTTACTTCAAGTGCTTCGCGACCTGTGTAACTTCTTGCAATGGAAACTTTGCTCAAATTGTAAGACCATTAATGTCAGTGTCAGATGTTATTATGGTATTTGCAATTGAATACAAATGATACAATGGAAAATTGCATTTCATGTGCGTTTCGCAGCGCTTTCTGCCTATTTATTTGTATGTAGAGATTATTAAGCTAGTCGGCATTCAGGATCGACGGCTAAACGAGTTTGTGTCGTGTTGCGTTGAGAGAGAGGAATAGAAAAAAACAGGTTATTCAAATGTCTACTGACAAGTCATTCTTTACAAAAAAGAATAAACAGTTGAAAATCAGGTAACATGATGAAAGAGATTTCTTAATCTCAACTAATGTTTGTGAACGTTCGTCACGAGTTAGAAGTTTACACAACTACGGTTTCAGAGACAGTTGTAAAATTATGAATAGCTGCAGTAAAAACAATGTAAACTGTAATTTATTACAAAAATAACGAGATGAATGATTGTTACACGTGAGAATGACGTATCTATCGTGGAAAATGTAGCTGGATATTCATGATGTTTATTTTGTGGTCGTTTTAGTTTTTAACTAGGAAATTCGCTAAAGTTACTGATACGAATAAATACCTAGTTCGTTGATTTCATTGCGGTTCTAGCGTAGGACAAGTACCAATCTGACTTATTCAAAGTTTTATAAGCAAAATGTAAATAAGACGCCACTGACAAGCGGCTAAGGAAATCTTCGTGAAGATACCTGGATTCTACGTATTATCCAAAATTGACACCCCGAAGAAAAATAGAATGGTGATCAATAGTTTAAACCTTCTCTTTATGGGGAGAGGTCTGCGTCTAGTAATGGACCATCTATACACTGGTGTCATTACCCATTACAAGACGTGGAACATGAGCTTACTTATCTAGAATGGGCTAGAAGGAATCCCTAAATAATGAAGACATAGTGCACTTGACAGATAAGTACACTGAAACGAAACAAAGATAATATACGAATGTAAGGAAATACGAGATTCCGGACGTGCATTATCTGTGTGTGCACTTGCTATCAGCTGATAATTTAACAATTACTATGACGTCACTCAGTTGCCTTTCGAGATATCGATTTATATCTGGCTGGTGCGCATTTGTACTTAGTTAACTACTTTCTTACTTTAGATAATTAATTTATGTTCCTTCCTTTCTCCCATCTACTTGAGCCCGATATGGTTAATGTTTTAGCGATCCGTACCTAAATGGTATCAATTCAATTATTGATAAAGTTATAAAGATGGGTGTCCATTTAATTTTTTAAACTTGTTTCTCTTTAGGCTATTTGCTGTCGTAAAAGGGTTGCCCTTTCATATTTCTTTCTTTCCTTTTCAATTCCATTTCATAAACTTTCGTAAAAACGAAATTAGGTACATAAAAACTGAGTTAAATGATTTAAGAGGCCCTCCTCTACTTGAGGTATCACATCTCAGTCTCCGGCAACTTTAGTTGATAACGAATCGTGCTTATGTACGACGAAGACGAACCTCTGTGAATCTGTAAGGCGGTTGTCGATTGAAAACTAACATCATCAGGAATCGATCATTAGCAGAAGGCAATTTGTATTATTACTAGCTGACCCAGCAAACGTTGTTTTGCCTAATAAATGATTTCTAGTTGTATTTATTTTTAATGCCACATTGTAAAAAAATAAAAACAAAAAAATCGTCCAAAAAATTTTTTTTTTTTAATTTGAGCAACCCTTAACATTTAGGGTATGAAAAATAGATGTTAGTCGATTCTCAGACCTACTGAATACGCATATAAAATTTGGTAAAAATCGGTTAAGCCGTTTCGGAGGACTACGGTATCGTGACACGGGAATTTTATATATTAGAAGAAGATAGAAGAAGACCCTCGATAATGTTACATGCCATTAACTTCAAATGTATGAAAATGATATTCCTTACCGATTGGAGACGTGACTTTGACTTGACAATTCAATACATTTGAATGTATCTGTCAGTGATAACGAATTTTCAACTTTATAACAAATTCTTTAAAGTTTAAATCACATTAAGTGCTTAACGAGTGAGTACTTATGTTATGTTATTCATGTTGTTCTTGAAGTAAACAAACAACGTGTGTACAAACATGTTATTTATGTAGTTATTATATAGTTTTACTCGTACGATTTGTTGTAAACAAAACAAGTATGAGACGTAATGAGAAATATTCTTGAATTGTAAATTACCATGTTTGGATGGAAAATGGAAATTTTTTGTCCACCATAAGCTGTGGCACGATGCAATGGACAAATTTGAATTCTTAGTCATTGACTTCTGTAGCTTAGTTGATAAAAGGACTGGTGCGTTTGAGCAAAGAGTCACACATTTGATTCCGGTCTGAGTTTTATTATTTTCCAAATCAATTAAGAGCTCGTGGTTAAACAACACCTGTACAAGTTTATGGCTTGTAGGTTAAGCTACGCTTGATACGGTCAATCGTACGGTGTCAATCAATGTCATGAAGAGATACTGTCTGTTCTGGAAAGCATGTTAAATTATTATAGGGAAAACGCCACGCCGATAATGATGAATTAAGATAACATCTCCATAGCCTCAACTTAAAATAGGAAAAGTTAACCAAGTACACCCAAAAATATGTTTTGAAGTCTGTAAAGTAATATTGATTAAATAAAAATGAATTCGATGAAAATGACGTCATAAAGACAATGTCAATGTGAAAGGATACTTGTTTTAACGATAAAGGTGATTGACCTACAATTAAAGCTCATATATGGGTAAATGAACCTTAAAATACCTTTATAAGGTTCTCGTTGTGAATATTACAAAATATAATTAGGGCGTGTGTTTCCTGTACTTTAACATTAAGAAAGGTGTTTCAACCTTTTCACACCACAGTATATGCGCTAGCGCATTAGGACGCCCTCTAGTCCAATAGAGCGATGACCTAAAAAAGGTAGGCTTGGACTGGGTGGTATGAAGCAACTTTAGGGAGGAACTATGTCCAACACTGGACCGCTATTACTAGCAGGAGTGATTGCTATGTTTCTCCGCTTCACAATGATCTAGAATATTATTCTAAGAATGATAAATGATCGATAATAATATCATTTACAGACAAGGTGTCGGTATCAAGTAAAGATACGTGCGTCAAGTAACGGCATGTGAATGGAACCATAAAATACAATCACGATGTTACAATATAAAGAGCGCACGAACCGAAACAAGACCTTGATAGTAAAAAGTGAGAGACAAGGTCACGACGAACTTACAAAATGCAGACCCCAACAGCAGATGGGAAATAACTTAAAGTATTAATTAAATATGTACATTTTTATTTGTTTATTCCATTCATATAAACATTAATCTCTACAACAAAGATGGCATTGTAAGGGCAAAAGAATACCAAGTTCAATAAACGCAGTTATCCTTTTGAACTCGTTCTCATCAGAGTCACCTTTTAAGCAAAAAGGCACGTAGCAAAAGGTCCTTTTGAATCCTTTCTGGCTTTTGTAGTACCAGGCTGGCATGGGCGCGTAGGAGCCGCGTCGTGACTTACTCGCCGACCGTTCGTAAGTATAGATAGGTACATTGAGCTCTACATAAGGCTAAATAAAATGCATGACGTAATTTTCAATGCTGTGTGCGGCACGCGGACGTGACCGGTTGTGCAAGTGTGCAGCGAGCCGGCTGCACTGCAGAAACCAGCGCTCGTTTATGAGCTCCTGGTACCGCCGAATGCGAAAAGCAGGGGCGTTTGAGAACATTATTAAACGTGATTTCATAAACACCGAACGACAACATTGCTTATTGCGTATTTATGAAATGCAAATTAAACTTTCTTAAAATAATTTTATGTTTTATAAAAGTGAATAATTGGATTTTGCTAAGTGTCGTTTGTTTGCATACGCCATAAAATCCATTTAAAAATACATATATCTCCCCAGCCTTATACGTATACGTCCTCTGGGCACAGGAGTGGTTTCGTACAGGGATTTGAGCGTTAATCACCACACTAGCTCACTGCGGGTTCGCAATTTCCGATTCCAATATTTGAATCAAGGTTTCCCCACGATGTTTCCTTTCCCGTTTGTAAGTGGTGTCTTAGATTAAATAAGAAAGCACATATAACTTTGAAAGTCACTTTGGTACTTTGCCTATGTTGGGATCAAACCTCGTGCATACATATTCATGCACAGAACCGCAAGACAACCAATTTAAAATATATAAAAATCTAAACTAATATATAAAGCTGAAGAGTTTGTTTGTTTAATCTCAAGAACTACTGGTCCAAATTGAAAAATTCCATTCATCGATGGAGGCTTTAGGCTATAAAACAGCGCGCTGCGACTAATAGGAGCGAAGATACAAAGGAAAATGTGAAAAAAATAGGGCAGGTATAAATCATAACTTATATCTTCTACCCACGGGGACGAAGTCGCGGGCAACAGTTAGTAATAAATAAATAATAAAGAAACACCATACAATATCAACTGCTTCCATCTAGTAGTTACCTGGTCTATACTGATAACAGGCATCCTGAGAGCTATTTGCTGTTGACGTCAATGTTGTGTCAAACGTAACGAGATAATTGTATCGGATTAAATTAGAAAATAAGTGTTACTTGAATGGAACTCTTAGATTGCATCTAGTGTTCAATAATAAACGTTTATTATGTTGATCTTAAAAAATAGGTAAAAGAAAAGCATAGCATAAGTCGTTTAAAAAGTGGAAATTTTAAAGTTGTTGTTACTCCTCCCAAACGAATAAAAAACGAAAAAACGAAATCATATTATAAAGGAATAGCCGACTGTCTGCCCGTCCGTCAGTTGATCAGAATGTTCACATTATTATGTATTTCTCTTGTCTCTTTACCGAAAATAATATTAAGAAATTGAGGTTAAGCATTGCTACGGTCAGAGTTTGATGAATTACCTATTTTAATGTGCTTCTTATTATTTAGCCTGTTTGTACAGAAACCTGTCATTATCTACTCTTTTTCTAAGACTAATCATAATATTCACACTCATTGTCTAAAATGAAAACAACCTAAGTTTTGTCTAATAATTAAATTCTTCATTTAAGACTTAACTCACAATTCCTCCCTGTATACAGTTACAAATACTAATACATTTTAAAGGAGTCTGAATATAGAACGGTGAAACAATAAATAGAGGGTTGGTAGGGGGCGGAACTTGCGAATGCTTTCTAAAAATAAAACAAGGATTTATTGCAACAATAGCTAGGTCTGTAACTCCGCCTCCGTCGAGTTTCGTAGCGAGAAGGCACACAATACATTCAGCTCGTATCTAATTTATACGTACTGGGACTTACAAGTTAAAGTTTTTATTTTTAGTAAACTAAAAAAGACTATTTACAAACTTTGACTTCCCTTTCTTTAATGAAGACTCCTGCGCTAGAAAATTTTATCCATCGCTTGCAGGGGTTTTCACAAATATACAACTGACATTAATCCTACATTCTCAACCAGCATTTGTGGATCACACAATACTCACATGCTTGTCCTACAAGGGGCTCAAACCTGCGACATGTCGTGCACAGTCGGTTTAGTGTGGTGGTACCATTCAGCAATCCGTGTTATATAAATGAATCATTAAGTGCAGCTGCAGTCCTAAAGAGTCCTTACAGAAAATAACGGGCAAGAAACTTCGAATGTTATTATGCTGCCAATAATGAATTCAGTAACGTATTACTGTTTGTAATGTATTATACATTACAAACATTGAATGCAACACGCCACAACCAGGGGGCCGCTACCATCGCTTAAAGTAAGACAAGTGCAATTGTAAAAGCGAGACAGCAAACTACACGTTGAAGAGCGGCGTCACTCTTCCACAACTGCTATTGTCTGGTTTTAAAAGAAAGGCATTGGTTGACTTGACAAATATAAACCGTACAAAACAAAGATTTACTCGCTTCTGATCCTTAAAACATGTCATCGCTAAGTGCTACATGTGGTTAGTAGCAACGTTCATGCGCTCAAGTTGAATGCAAACAAACGTTGGAGTCTCTTTTTGTATAAAAAAGAAGCCACTTGTAGGATAAAATAAGCAAAGGTTCATTTTCAGAGAACATTCCAAAAATTAAAACTGTTTAGTTTTTTACTACTCATTGGTAAGACTTGTGGCATTTTTTGGGTCAATTGACAAACGGGAACCAAAAACAAAACTGCATCACACACTCCTGAACCTTACTCAAGAAGTCTTGACGACTTGGTCAATGTTATCGTAAACCGTATTCCAACAATCGTATGCGAGAACGATACTTGTGCAAAATGACGTGCAAAAATGACCATTTCTCTTTTTGGGAAAGATAGGATTACAGCTAAGAACGACATTTGTCATTGCGTCTGTTGTGCGTCGCTCATTCAAACAACTGTTGGACTCAACGTCAATGACTTAGTTAGGCAACTTGGTCGTGACCTTACAATTCATTACCCTGACCGCAATGTCCTCCAAATTGAATACATATTTGGTGAAAATTTGCAGGCATTGTGAAACACAGAACAATATAGTCAAATTTTATGGCAAATTGTTGCACAATTTTAATAATTTGTTATACCACGTCCAAGGTGACGTTGAATGATTTGTGACTATAATCTCTATTCACGCAACATTCGAGAACTGAGCGCCGCGTGGAGGACATTTATGAATATAATTGTATCACAAATGTGTATTGCGACATTACTCAAATAGTAGACCAAGAGCAAAACTTAGATATATAATTTATAGAAGCTAAATTAGTACAACAATAGCAAATTTGTGGAATTTCGATTAATATGAAGTCAACTAGTCTATACTCAGCTTGAAATCTTGATATGCTAGTCATTGATAATCATAAAACTACCTTTCTATCGTCGATAAAAACCAGTAACTTGAGAATATTAGACGTCACAAAATATCCTCATCTCCCTCTCCCGCCCGACCAAGAGTCACGCTGAATCTGTGCACTACCTGGCTGGTCTCAGCTTGCCTAACAATTCCTTCACCTTAGTGTAATTCAAAAGGCGATAAGAGAACCACTTCATATAATTATGATGAACGTATTTTTTGCTTATTCATTACTGTAGTAACTATCTTCAGCTTCGGCGTTTAGCTGTTCCGAACGATGCATCTAATAAGATTTGCGTCGCCGCACCCTACGGGCAGTCCTCATTTGCAATTCACAGCGACAAGTTTTGTAATTTGCATCTGCATTAAACGTTTCCTTGTAAAACATATTTCAAAGCAAGCAAGCCTGGAAACTCTGTCAGCGTGGATGTGTGATAAACAACGGAGGTCTCACCTACGTAGTTTTAATGAATATCCTGATGGTTTCAATTTTCAACTTCACGATGATTTTAAAGCAGATAACAGTTGAGTTTATTTAATAACAAGGTGTCCTATTAACTTGTTTGCTTTAAAAACTGCGATCAGCAAAACCATACAAGGTTCATCACGAATGATGCTATCAAAAACTTTGAACTTGATTTCCCAAAAAAGACCCATTGTAATGAGTGTGCAAACACTCTTAATCCATACGTATACAATTAGACTAGATCACGTACTACACTAATAGCTGTATTTTCCACAGCTATAAACATTTTTAAAGCGAGTCCTTCACGCTGTGAAGATACAAGTGCAGTTTATCTCGTATTTCCCGTTTTCCTCAGCGACCGACTTCACAAAGGCTTGGCCATTACGGTACGTTTGCTCTTCTTAACTACAAAACTTACGAGCTAGAAAATGATATATCACCTTAAAGTTGAAAGTCGTTTGCGCGTCATAGGACAACAAGGGTGTTTTTTCCATGCAAAACTAGTCTGGTAACTAGTAATGTCAATCTTATAGCTACTTTACCTTTTGAAAGAAATTAAAATGAAAAATCCTGTTTCAAGACGGGATGAAAAATAAATGGTTTTGTTTTAGAAGGAGTTTTAATTATGACAGCCAGAAGATTAAAATCCTTTACATTGTAAAAGGCTTTTTTTTTAATATCTATCATTATATCTAATCACGTTTAAGAGACATTATGTTTGACTCATCCTCGAACAACTATTAAGTCATTATGACAATACTAACAATTAAATTCTCAAGATAATTCTAAGTGTGTCTCATATTAACGTATTTTGTTTTGTAACAAGAGAACCAAGACAATGTCACACTGCATTAGAATAAGAACCTTAATATACTGTAAAGACATTTCTTTCGACGAGAGACGTGTCTTTGACTTGTCAGTTTAATCTTTTGAAGTAATTCGTCGGTCTTAACCCATGTATTCACCTATAGATCCGAGGGTAGGCATTTTTGACCAACTATCAATTTCACTAAAATCCCGATGAAGTTTACTGAGTTAACGATACCAGACATTTTTTGTAGAGTTCAACGCTCAAATGTATGATATGATATACGAATCCATCCAGCCAAGCGGTATAGATCACCATACTGAATACTAGAGTCAACAGAGCACGGTCTGCCGTGTCCATCCATCCACAAATGCTTCTTATGAGGCTTGTTGCTATGGACTATTGTGTTCTTGCTCTTGTCATCTTATCTTGTGTTTTTTCTCTTTTGTGAGTGTATAAATGACGAGTCTAAAAATTTCAGCGATCCGATTAATATTAATCGTCTAGGGATAGGTCTAGAAATTTTCCTTGCATAAAAATACATTCATGGTGCTAGTGGTGATTGCAATGAATCATCGCTAGCATTTATAAATAAAACACAAATTGCTGAGATTATAGTTTGCTATATATAATTATGTTTACGTTTGTCTGTTCGCCGCTTACCGATGCTGAAAGTGTGGAGTCATCTTTTATCTATAGGTTTAAATAATAAATAGAATGTTAGAACAATACTAAAGCTTGACAATGGTAAAGGCAACATGATATCGAGATTATTGGCTATTTGTCTTTCCCGCATGTGGAAGTTGTATGTTGCCAACATTGAATTTATCCAGAGTCAAAAGCTTTTTTGCCAATACGTGGGATATGATTAATAGGTTCAAAGATCTCGTGACTAAACAAACTAACTATCCTAAAATCGAATTTTGATAAAACGCTTGTCTCATGCGAGGTTCGAACCCGCAAAACGACACGCATAGTGAGTTTGACGTGGTGACCAAAGCCACTCGGCTATCCATGCAGTCAATGCTGGAAGCTGTAGTCTTGCTCCCTAATAGGCAACAGCGTCAAAAGCATATGACAAAGAATTTTTACGAAATTTAGCCGCGAAAAAGTAACTGCCACACAAGTTTTTTTTAACACTGATTGGTCTTTGGAATTTCATTTCTCACAGTATTTGCGAGTCAAGGTTTAACCAGAATACTACGCGTTTGTCCATATAATAAAATTGTATAGGCGTTTAACCTTAACAGAAGTGAAAACATTTTCTAACTTAGCAATATTTAATTGCAGCAATAATAATAACGCTGAAAAATGTATAATTCGTCGCACGGCGTCAAGGATTTATTTTAAATAACCCCTATCCACTCCCTATCAGTCCTATTCAACCCGTTAGTATTTCAAGTATAACTTAACATTAGCTAAGTAAGAGTATTCGTTGTAAAATCATGCCAAAACGTTACATTGCCCTAGCTAACCCATCTGTAAGTAATGTGGTCTATTTGGCTTGCCCGGGATAGTTCGCAGCCAAACGGAACGACTATCAAGGTCACGGCTGATGTTAGACAGGTGTTAAAACCGGCCAAGTGCGAGTCGGACGTGAAGCACTCGGTTCCGTGCATATAAATGTGAAAAACAAATTTGAAAAAAAAATACACTCCTTAAGTGACGTCCTTATAGGGCACTGCGAACCTAGGTAGGTTAAATTCTGTCAAAATAGGAATACATTGGCCCTTCAAATACCAAGTGCAGGTGCAGTATCTCTGCAAAAACGATGTCACACTCGCTGGAGAGTAAAATTTTGAAGAATCTGTACTACACTTATGATGATACAATTGGAGAACGACAAAACTGTATCAATTTTAAAAAGATGGTCGTACACAGCTAAACAAAAATTCGTTTATTCGGTTAATGCTTAAAATAGTATTACAACTATAGAAGTAGGTAAATAAGCTTTAAACTACAATGATGGACAAAATTCAAATTGCACACAAAGTCTCATGGTACAGGTTGGCTTGCGACCAGTCCACGTGTAACTAACGGCTTGGAACAGACAATGTTGTACTTTTATCCCTCTAGAGAAACTTTAACGTATACAAGTTTAAGTTTTATGTTTTTTTAACTATAGAGTTAAATTTGCACTTGGGATCCTTTACAATGCTACTTCAAGAGCAAAAGTCTTTAGTTACACAACTTGCTTGCAAAAAAATTTATTACCTACCTCATTTTTCTTTAAATTGAGAAGTCTGTCCAAGCACCTTTAGAAGACTTTAAAAATTTCATTACAATTTGATCTGACTAACATACAAACGTTCATTTTGACATGTTTGGTATTTGGAGAGATATTCTTTTACACATAGCAGATTGATAAAATACAAATAATTTATAAAAAAAAATATCGATGACCGACCTTAGTTGCTAGTGTGTTCCAAGAAAACGATTGACTGTCTTTCAACTCACTCAAACCTAAATTAATCCAACCAATATAATAAAAAGACTTTAAAGACTTGAAAACGTTTAAATACGACTCCCGCACTAAAGAATATAACCTTTTTTTTCGTTTTACAGGTATTCAACTACCAAACCATTTTCCCCGACAATACTGCGTTATTGTTTTACATTTTGCAAGTAAAACTCGGTACAAAAATGTCCATAGAAGCTAGGCTAGCGATGTAGGACACGTATCAAGAACCCGGTCAGGAGACTGACCTACTTGCGAGATAAAAGATGCAGTACCGTGTCCGACCTGTATCCCCTTTTCACAGGGCTACATCACCTAGATCGAGCTTGTACTGTGCCCCACATACTAAGTAGTGACTCGTGACTATCTGACCCGTAGATAACGTTGGGCGGTATTTTTAAGAGGAAATTCCTGGGTTCTGTTTTTAAGCCTGACGCAAAAAGAGAGGTGTTGTAGGTGTCAGCATTTGTAGCGAGACTTAAACCGATTTGAATGCGTTTCTTTACTTGAAAGAGGGTTTTCTAACGATGGAAATCGGTCATTTGAAAATTATGATGTTTTTTTCTAAGAAGGGTTTGTAATCTGTTAAAGCTGTAGCTCCTAAATGGGTGAACCGATTTGGAAACGGATTTGTTTTGACGGGGCTATTTTACCTCGTAATTGATATTAATTAATTAGAATTTGATTCTTGAGACCTGATCCTATTAAACCAAGTTCCAACAAGTGAACGAATTAGCGCTAGTGTCGGGTCCCATAGTATCAAACGATTGAATGAGAACTCAATTCTGTCGCGAGAAAATAAGCAACAAACTTTTCATATTTATAATCTATACCTATATACAAAGCTGAAGAGTTTGTTTGTTTGAACGCGCTACTCTCAGGATCTAGTGGTTCAAATTAAAAAAATATTTTTGTGTTGACTAGACCATTGATCGAAAGGGGAAGGTTAAAGTCGTAAAGGTTAAAATCGGAAGGTTTTAAGCTATGTACCACCACGCTGCGACTAATAGGAGCGAAGATACAATGCAAAATGTGGAAAAAATAAGGGCAAAAAATAAATCATAACTTATGACTACTTCTAACCACGCGGACGAAGTCGCGGGCATCAGCTAGTGTAAAGATAAGCTTACTAAAGCTATGTGTTTGATTCGTATATAGCATATAAACGGATGAAGAAACAAGTCTTATTCCTCCTAATGAATTCTGTACCATTTACAGCTTGCATTGAAAAGAAGAGTGAACAACAGAGCTCTGAACCAAGAGGGGTTGAATTATTCAGCGAATAAATGAATGTTACATTAGTCAGTGGCAATGGTGTACTGCCTACCTAGGGTCTGGGTCTTTGGCAGTAAAAGGGGCGTTATTACACGGTCTAGTGTTAAGGGTCTCGTGTTCAATATACAAGGAAGTTTTAATTTTAGAGGTCTTCCCATTATCTCCATTGCTGATGGGCCTACTGTCACGGTTTATAGTAAAAGTTTTGAGTTGTATAAAGGAGAATCAAATGCGATGACAAACGGCCTATTATCGGCCCGGTTATCCATCAAAATTTTTGAAATTTGATAGCTTACTTCAATTCTAAACTTCGGTTGACACTTATTATTACTATCCTACTAATATTATTAATAAGAAAGTTTGTAAGTATGGATCGATGTTTGTAACTCTTTCATGCAAAAACCACTGATCAGATTAAATTGAAATTCGGCACACAGATAGTTTATAACCTAGATTAACAGATAGGGTAGTTTTTATCCCTATTTCATGTTTTCTTTAGAACATTTTAGGGGCGGAGCTGCTGGCAATAGCTAGTGTTCAATTTATAGTAAAAATAAATAGTTAGTTAACTTCAACGTTACAGAAGAAAACTGCGTTTCATTGAAATCAACTTGACCATTTACTAGCTTGACTTGTTAAAGTCAATTAACACTTTTATCCATCCAAAAATATATTCACAACAATATCAGATTTAACATCACTTGAATAATTAACAGATAACAGAATATCGTTGAAAATGAATTAGCACTTCCATTCTAATACAAAACAGCTAATCACTTCAAGGTGATCAAATGAAGACATCAGCTGAATAATGTTGATTGATTAATTCTTTAATTCCCTTTGATCCTTTCAATCATGGTACATTCGCAGTTAACACCATAGATATAGCATGTACAAGACACACAAAGCCATCTAAAAGAAGTATAAAAAATCATTTTTGACATGTATCTACGAAAAACGTATTAACTTGTGAAATGTGTATAAGTTTGAATTGTTTGCTTTTTACGAAACCATAATTTATACTATAATACACAGAATATTATGTTTATTATTGGTAAATCGCTATTAATATTAGAAATGTGAATGCAAGTTTGTTCGTAGCGCTTTCGCGGACAATACTTAATATAAATACAAAAAAAAGTAAATTCCTTTATGTCAATAAAGTCTTTGAACTGGTGCAACCCCTACTCCTGCTTCTGAATGTGCATAGTTCTTGTTTACGCAAATTAGTGTTAGTCACTTGGTACTAAAAATGAGAATTTTCTATGCTAAATTATTATGTAACATACAGTTTTCTGTCTTCACACAAATGTAGCCTTTACGTTACGAATACTTGTAACTGCACCGTAACATATAATGTCAAAACTGCTAGTAAAAGAATACCGTTAATAGTTCTAGGAATCAACAATTAGTCACTCATTTACATACATACACAAAACACTTAAGAAATCACTATATTTTAGTATTCTTCTTAAAAGAAATATGACGTCACTCGAAACAAAGCTTTTGAATGAAAATGCAAAACGCAAGCGAAAATAAACTAGACTTAACTTTACAAACAAATTGTTAGAAGCCTTCGAAATGTCCTCCATTTTAACTAAAACAATGGGCAAGATTTAAATAGCTGGTGACAAGTGAGAGACGTAACGTAACTTGGAAAATGACAAACAACTCAATACTAAGAAACCGTATTGTTACGAGACAAATACGAGTGTATGTTGACCTTTAAGGCTGGCTACACACATTATAAACGTGGAAAGTGGACTTCTGTACGCTGCTATTGGAGAGTAGACATTAAAAGATAGAAGCCCAAGATAATGGATGGACAGTCAGTGTCTCAAAAGCGCCTACCCAAATTGTCAGAACATAAAAATTGTGTGGCATTTTCTCGCGTCGGAATTAGCGTCTTTGATACTCTTTGGTAAGACTGACCCCTGACAATAACCGCGCAGACTTTGACCCCCTTTAATCAGCTTATACAAGGAGTCGCTTTTTGTTTTGCGCAGCGGTCGAAACTTCTAGCTTCTGTATAGCCCGCCTAACTGTTAAACTTGCTGACAATTTAAAAGTATTGAACTAAATACATTTTCTTGAAAAATATTTGCTTTATTCTGAAAACATTTTATGCGAAGTATTCTTTGTATTTTACTGCTATTGAGAAAACCACTTTATAATGTTATTCACTACCCACAACGTCTTAGTTTTAGTACATCTACGATTAAATAGGTATCGAATTACCTATTTAGCAGCACAGGCCAACAAATTCCATTAAATCTTGAAAAAAACATCCCGATTATGATGCGTAATTTGAATTTTAGGTCCAATAGCTTACTAAGCAACATGTACGTATGAAATCGCTCAATCCGTTCGGGAGATATGATGCCACAGGCAGACAGACAAGTCAAACGTATCACACCTGTCTTTTTGCGTCGTGATTCAATAAATCAATAAAACCAAATCCAAAATTAATCGCATAATAAAAACACAAGCGACCGGAACTGGTAATGATCGAAATCAATTTATGTTAAACCTTTTTCGTGTATAAATAGATTTAATTAGAGGGTGTGCCGTTTGGGGGTCAGTGGCCGGACGTAAGCCTGCGAATGGGCATGGTCGTGTACAACATATAGCTTGGAATAGGACCTATTAAGGTTGATAAGGTATTCGGTGCGGCCTTGGATAAAAATACTCTAATAGTTAGTCTGGCAGAGAAGTCGACTGGAACCGACTCAATGCCAAAAAAGAAATTAGATTAAAGAGGTTCATAATCTGAAAAAACACTATCTACATAATATATATAACCGGACGCTAAATCGGAATCGATCGCTTGTTTTAAAGATTTAAGCATACATTTATATGGACAGTCAGCGAGACAGATTTGGTTTTATTCAAGAAAGATAGATTACAATAAGCACTTTTTTGAAGTCGAATAATCTGACAGCAAACCATTTGTGAAGTCGTGTGTTACCAAAATGTGGAAAAGAATCGGCGCAACAAACTCCACAGCACAGCAATATAGAATACACGGTTGAGAAAAGGTAAATGTCACCATGCCAACACCAATGTTCGCGAAGTGTCGCGGGTCTGATCCCCGCGTAGGTCTTTGTGCATGGGGCTCGAATGTTTATAAAACCCTATGCGATACAAAGACTAGATTTACTAACATGGGAGGCGTTTTAAAAAATATGCTGGTGGTTAACATAAGGAAAAACAATAATACATGTTCATAGTGAGAGAATGGTACAAGTATCTTTATACATCCGTATTTTGAGGAAGAGGAAGTTAAAGGTAAAAGTTCAAAACAATAAAGTTTTTCAATTTCTCTTCCTTGAGTCGATAAACGGCTGAAATTAATAACGTTTAAAATATCGGTGAGTCATTTCTTACTGGAAAGTTATTAAAGGCACGCGTTTCATTTTTGTGTTCTGAACCCGAAGGTTGAAAATTTAACCCTATTACGAAGACTCCGCTGTCTGTCTGTCACCAGGCTCTATCTCTTTGTCTAGAACCTAAATTATAAACTACTCCCGCATTAAGGAATTTAATTCTAGTGTCACGGAGGTTTCACAAACCTACGAGTCACATAAACAAAGACTCCCAGATCCAAGACCAGGAATCGAAGAGAAGAAAGAGACAAAGAGATCCATCGATCACACGAACGCTTGTAATACGCGGGGATCGATCACGCGACAAATCGCGCACAGTGGGTTTGGAATGGTGACCTCAACCACTAGGCACTCATGCATGCAGTCAAAAAATGACTCAGTTTACGACTAGTCGGAAACAAAATGTTATCAAGTTCTAGGTTGGTGCCTATTCCTAGACGGGTTGATGACCTCGCGATGTGGCCTGACAGATGTACCGTCAAACGTGATAAGTTCATTTGTAAACAGATGTTTGAAACGGCGGGAAGCCACGTATCAGATGCAGGCTAGAATAAAATAATTGTTTTGAAAACATACCAAATTCCGAAAAATAATGTGTTTGAGGTATAAGCGACACCTACGTAGGCAAAGCGTCCGGAGAAAGCAAGTATGACTAAATAACTAGCATAAATTTAAAAACATACAAATTCTGATGCCTCGATAAAAATACACTTTATATAGCGTTTCCTCGGAGCCCGTAAAACAAACGTCATTGGACAAAGTAAATGCGTATGATATTTAAAATAAAAACCGTGGATCACATAGTGGAAAGTTTGGTAACAAATTGATAAAGCCTCTAACTCCACGTGATAAGATTTATATTCGAACAACTTGACTACCTCTCGCGGTCTACTGCACAAATGAATATTCCTTAAAATAATTAATTATTATAACATTTCCTTTTCAAGTTTTCAAGGTAATATTTATTGTTATGAAAATAATACCTTATGGTTGCGCGCGCATTCGTTGGTGTTAATCATTTGTATTCAAATTAAATGTGAACTTTACATTAATTCTACGTACCGTTCATTTCGAGGGCGAAATAAAGGCGATTATTCGGTAATTATAACTGGTTAAATGCGAGTTGGACTCGCGACATTGAGGGTTCCGTACAAAAAGGCACAGAACAAAAAAGTCAAAAAACCTATAAATTTAAGAACATTTCAACGTCTCAAACGTTGCATAATCACGATTGTTAGTTTTTGTTGATATACCTATCGGTAACAGAGGTACATGGTCTGAGAACATTTCAACTGCCTAGACAGATAGCAGAACTTTAATTTAAGGGTTCGAAGAAAACGAATAACTCCACAGTTGAGCTTCGACTGGTTGCAAATATATCAGCCACTTCATTTCATTATGTTACAATATGTTCAGTATGTTATAGGAGCCAGCGGGTGGCTGGCGCTGGCCACGGTCGGCCTAGGAAGCGAAAAGATGAATGGGGAAAGCCTATGCCCGATAGAGGGATAAAGTAGTAAAGATAAAAAAAATAAGTGACTTTTCGGCAGTGGTATAGGCAGTACAAGAATACAGTTGAGTAGATCAGAGGAACAGATTTAACATCACATCAAAGATTAAAGAAGTTTAAAAAAACTGTTACAATAAAGATAAGAACAAATAAGAGCAAATAATTATCACTAGAACAAAAAGTCTGAAATCTGTTCTCAAGGGATTCCCCTGAGACAACTAAACGTTTTTAATATATACAATAGTAATTATCATCAACCATCAATCACACCAAGCAAGTGAGATCATCGGTGATTACCTTACATTATGATTTATATAATGTTTTACGGGGACTTATTAGTATTAAAGCTCAATTAATTTGTAGAGAATAAGTATCATTTGATGAAGGATTAACTCAGGAAATACAGGCAGACTAATGTATTATTAATAATGGGTCAAATGCGAGTCAGACTTGCGATACTGAGGGTTCCGTACAAAATCCAGAACCTAAATTTTGAGTGACCTAAAACATGGCCACTCAAAAATTTATTAACTTATTGCTGCGTAACCTAGATGATTTCTAATTAAAAAATCTATCATCTGTGAAAATTTGGTCTGCCTAGTTATTGGCTCAAGAGGTCCAACCTTGTGAAAGGGGACAGACAGCGCAGCCACAGCAGTTAGGACGAGTTCTTAACTTATTCGATTAATAACATTGGCTAAAATAATATGGTAATCGATGAGAGGAGAAACCAATAATACGTTACAAAATTCAACAAAACGAAAACAAAGTGATGTCTCAATAGACCACGTGTTTCTATTTATACCAACTATATAAGGCAGCCGTGAATTAACCTTGGAGATCAGAAAATGTCTGTATTGCCAAGTGCGATGCATTGTCTAATTGTTTTAGTTCATATTAACAGGTTTACTGCGGAAATTTACATATATTTCACTAAAATATATGTAAATTCCCGACGCAATTGTATATCTCCATTCAAACTCATGGATATTAATGTAGTAGATCTCCATTCAAACTCATACATAGAATTTGGCACCTAAATACGCGTGGTTGGTGAGTAAACTCCTGGATTCGTGTTAAAGCTTACCTTTGTGCAGAAAGAGCATCCGCAGCCGGAGATGAGAGTGACCTTATCAACGGTGGCATCTTCAAGGCATAGCTTGCAATTGATTGGTGCGGCAGGCACGAAGCCGCTGCCAGCACCGTCGAGGGAATACCTGATAGAAATAATGATATAGTAAATAATAGCCAAGAGACAAAGCTACAGGATGCAGTATTTCAATAAAAAGCATCATTTATAACACGTGTATTCAATGACGCAAACCGATCGTCTGAAAATTTCTATCTAACAATGAACCAGAAATAGAAGTGAAATAAAAAGACGAAATTTATTAGCAATTATTTTCAAACTGCCTCGATACTTAACCTTGCGTACTCTTGAACTTTATCGGAATTCCCAGGCATAAGTCGTAAGTATTCCCCAAATTGTTTCTTCTTTTGGAAATCCCTTTAAGTTCAAGGTTAAAAAGACGATGTACGGAAGCGAACAAGTTGTAAATTTAAACAGGTAATCCGAATTCAAGTTTGTGACGTATCGTTAACTGCAAACGTACGAGACAGTTTTATTATTTTTAAATAATGTGATATTCCATAACTTTCAGATAACGCCATTTATTCTCAAACTGAAGCAAAGCTTGTATTTTGAATACAAGACACCTGATAAACATACTTATGGGTACATTTCTAAATACATACATAATATTGATAATTTACATCCAGACACAGCACAAATGATCGTGCTCATCACACAAACTCTTATTCTGGGTGGGAATCGAAACCACGATCACCTACGGTATAGCATTCGGGGTCACTAACCACTAGACCAACAAGCCAGTCAAAGGACATTAAATCGATACTTCTAAATTCCAATGCATTAACATTACTGTTCAATATGAATGTTTTTAAGAGAATTACTCTAGGTTAAGACTATATTCGCGATAGTTTGGATCTCGTTCCCGTGGTCTCTGGTAAAAGGAACGTACGGGAAGGGTGGAGCACTCTGGTGGTTTTAGCCGGGAAGAGTCCTCTGAGGAATACCTCTCCGCCTTTTCCAAGGCGGAAAAAGTCCATGAGGATTTAGCCGGGTAACAAAAAAGTCTAGTCGAGTACGAACTCTAGTCTTACCTGGATCCACTGGCACCAGCGAGGGAGAGCAGCGACGAGCACCGGGAGCAGACGGAGGGCGCGCGCAGTCTATTGTGCGCCCTGATGGGCTCTGAGCTCTTCTCCCGATCGGTCAGCGCGAGTACCGTCGAGCACTTGCGAAGACCTGGACAAAACAAACAAGAATACATTATGTACAAGCTAACAGGAGGATACCCTTTTCATCTCGCTTTGAGATTAATGTTGTCACAAGAATCAAACGAACTGAGGGGTTTAGACGAACCTTCCAGCTTCAGCATCGACATCTACACAACATACAAATAATTATAAGTCCTCTTTGTCGCGCACCATCCACATACATGCAAAATTTCATATCAATCGAAAGATTTTTTTACGGACAAGCTTGTAAAATTTCCTTTTCGTGTCAATGTCAAATCTGATCCGTCTAGCACAGAAATTCTTTCTTGTTGCGCTTAGAACGATGGTTTAATTACGACGAAGCCTACCTAACTACGAAAATAAGATTATTCTAAATAGCGAATTCCAGGCAGCCGATTTCATTGTAACGACACGCAACACTCGTGTCGTAGGTACTCATGTTCTCCACTTGAAATCCCAAAGGCAGGTGATTGAGTAGGTACCATGAGAAGTGACTTGTTGCCATGGTCAAAAAGGCGAAAATTGAACAAAGAAAAAGCATATTCAAGATGAAAACGAAAACAATTCTTAAGACCTTTAGATTCTGATATTATGCCTACAATTTAAACTTACATTCTCCGTTCAATATAGCTTATTGACATTGGCCAATAACTATTGTTTTGATAGAGTCCCAGCTACCTTTAAACTTGGCTTCTACAGTTGCAATATTAAATTCTTTGTTCCTATAGAGCAGAGGAAAGTTATTTGCCTCCAGCTTTCAATAACTTTGCTACGCTCACTTAAACGTCTGCCCGGATTGAAAGTTATTGAAGCATGAATCTATTCAGATACGAACTTGACTTGCCTTTTGTTAAAATCTAATATCTGTAATTAAGTTCTCCTGAAATCGATTAAACGCTTTGATGCATGAAGTTGCAGATTGTTTGAAAACTTATTTGAATGTAAATGTTTCTATGGGGTAAAGATCTTCGGAATCTTCCATTAATTATTTTTTATTTAAACGTACATTTTGTTTATTTACGCTGGTAATGACGGAAAATAATGACGAGGCAAACACACAATAAATGTGTTAAGCTATTACTATTTGGATACGGATCCCTAAAAAGTAAAAGATGAAGAAATTGGAGTTAAATTAAATGCGATTAATCAAAATTCAAAGTAAATATTATGAAAACGTGAGCGATGTTGGATATTAACACAGATTTGAGAACAATAAAGTGTGCAATAAAATGAAGAAGTTATTATACTTGCATTGTAACGTTGTATTAATAAAACCTCTTATTTCACTCACAAACACTGTTTGCCCCTTTTCTCATGTCGATAGGGAAAGTAAATTTGATATTATACTTAAATATCAGCGATTATTTCTTGAAAAACAAGAATATGGGCACAGGAAACATACCTAATGTTATCACATTTCTGTTTTTATTTATTGTAACGTTCCCCAAGTTGAAAAACGAAACACCATTACCGAGCCTCCGCTGTCTGTCTGTCCGTCCGTCACCAGGCTGTACATCTCACGAACCGTCATACTGATGATGATGATGATGTATTACTGTTTTCGCTTTATCAACACGGTTGTTACGCTCATACATTTGTGACGTAACTGATTTATCTATTTGTAACAGAGTCGCAAGTTCGAACTTGACCAGTTTTATTTTAATTTTACGACTCAATGATTATTGAACTCACTCAGAGCTGCAACAGAAGGATGATTTTGTAGAAACGAGACGACGCAACGCGTATTGTATTTGCTATCTAGCTTTCACAATGGCAAAACTTATGCTATAAAGCTTTTATAGTACCGACAGCCACATAAATCATTAAACACACATTAAACAAAACCGCTGTGAATGTTCAGCGATCTCTACAATAATGTTTTTCAGTAGATTTCCGTTGGTATTGTTGTATTAACAATTCTTATTAATTATTAGTCATGGCCTTTGTTATAGACTGTTCAGGTAAAGAATTTAATATTATAAATTAAATTTAAAATTTCAAGCATTCTATAGGAAAATGGATATAAAGTTATCGTTAAAAAAGGAAATCACTATAATATCAAGAAACGAATGGCCGTGAAATTATAAGTGCATTGAACTGCAGTAAAATATCAATGTCATTAGTAAGACAATAAAATAAATTTATAATCAAGGAATTATTAGTGCACTTTCGAAAAAAAAACTTTCCAAATTGTGAAAGGCTGATTGCAGCGTGGCACTTGAGATTATCGCCATCGCGGGAGCGAGAGGGCACGATGCAAGGTAAGTAATGGCACCTCTCTTCCAAAAAAAAAAACAGTGTAAAGGATGTCTAATGTTTTAAGCGACGTGAGAAAGACTGATGGTTATGATCGTACAGTACAATATGAAAACAAAGAATTATAAAACATTTTTAACCCATGACACAAAAAGAGGGGCGTTATAAGTTTGATGTGTCTCTCTGTCTGTGGCATCATAGCGTCCGAACAAATTGAGCGATTTCTGTTTAGTTTGTTTTTTATTGAATGTGAGTTATGTGCGAATGTTCTTAAACATGTTTGCCAAAAATCTGTTGAGTCGTTTAAAATTGGTGGAGGGTTACTGTCAGGGGTATTTAAAACATTAATTTTATCTTGATTTCTAAATGCCAATTGAATCAAACAGGACTCGAACCTGCGCTTTCTGGATATACGCGGCAATCAATTTACCAACTAAGCTGCCGAGGTCAGGAATTAGAATGTGTTAATTGCATCGTGGCGTGCACGTCCTATAATTGTTTTCTATAGTTTGAAATAGAACTGAACTCTTTCATCCGAACATGCTTGTAAAACGTTGGTATCTTGGTTCAGTCGTAAACAAAGTCTACTTATCAGGATCTTTCGAATAAATTTTTGACGGTACGTACGATCGAAATCACATAACAATAAATTCCCAAAGCATCGGTTTCACCGAACCGCCTGTCTCCCAACTCACAATGGTACGCGAGAACTTTTATAACTTTTCTTTTTAGCATGATTCCACTCAACTTTCAATTTTTTTGAGGGTTAATTTGAATCAGGCTAATAAATAAAAATGTTATAAAAACATCGCATGTTACTAATTGGCAATCACAGAAGCTCGGAACATTAGCCCGTGCGAGCTACGCGACCCAATTTCAGATGCGGTAATCTATTTATGGGAATTCATGTTATTTCCCTAGGGAGGAACGAAAGGCGCTGGTAACATAGATTACACGCGATATCATGAGATTACGAATTAAAAATGTACAGAAAATTCAAACGTTCAACATTTTTAAGCGCTTTGGGGAAATTGTAAAGATACGTTAAAAGAAGATTAGAACGGCGTCGCGTCGGCTCATGATTAAGTTCTCTTGTTGGATCCGATACTAGTCGGACAATCCCGATAAAGACGCGTGAGTAAACCGTTTCAGCATTTAATAATGTATAATTCTTAATATAGTTACTATAAAATAAATGCTTAATTTTTTTTTTCAATTTCTCTAAGAGACTATGAAGTAATATGAGAGGAAACTAAGATTCAATTATGAATCAAGCGGTCTCAAGCATGGTGATCCCTTCTCTCCATAGAAGAATGTTTATACCCATCAAAATTACAGACATATAGCATAAGGTTGAAAGGTACTCACCCTCAAGCAGGGGTTGGGGTTGCGACAGCACGGAGTCCCTGCTGGCTGCCCTACGGACCGGCTTCGCGGGTCTTGCCAAGGACTTGAGCCCCCCGCTCAGGATCAGCTCCAAGGCACGACGACCACCGGGCCCCGTCGCGCCTGCTCCCATCTGGTAACAAACATAATAATATAACGTAAGTAAATACTTCTGCAAACAATTCGAAATAATAGTGCTTTTTATAGGTCAATTAAATTAATATACAGGCTCCCGTATCGACAAGCATTCTCGTCTCCTAAGTACCTTGGTTGAAGAAAGGGTTTTAATGTAGAGGAAGGATTATAACATTTTCTCTTGCTTAAGAAGGGCAGCTGAACGAACCCGGGGTGTATTTAGTCAGCAAGAGATCGACATATTAACACGCCATCCCGACTTTTCAGACACACACACACTCATATGTAAGTACACACTGATATTAGGAAATGGTTCTTTAATAATTTTTAGAGCTCGCGACTTTTAAAGCGTATTAAAAAAGCCCACACAAAAGCGAATTTTTTTCATTACAAAATGTTAGAAATTAAAATAGATGAGTGGTATGAGAAAAACGTCTTCCCCGGATGTAATCATGAGCCAAAACAAATAACATGAAATAATTATGGCATGTGTTTGTAACTTGATACGGTTGTTTAATTACTTGGCACGTTTACGAGGCGTTACTACGAATTCTGTGCTCACCTGTAATTAGTCCGCATATTTAATGTGCCCTTGAGAATGCTGAGGTAACACGTTATACTTAATAGAGTACATATTATGAGGTCTGACTCATAGAGGATTAAAGGAATTGTTCTAAATTTTATATTTCTCAATACTTTTATCGAAGCGAACTGCAAAGCGTTTCGCCTTTATAACCGCATTAGTACCCCTCTAAGAGACAGGCTAGCACTCTAGCAAAAGTTCAAATTACGAATATAGGTGAGAAGTAGTAACAGATAAAAAGAAATTGGAATGACTTTTCTAAAATTTAAGAATAATTTGCAATATCTTTCATAACGATCAGAGTTTTATTGGCAGTAGTAACTTTAGCATGAATCTTAAAAATAACAGAAGTATGTTAAACGACTCTCCTTTTAAATACAAAATCTTGTCTCAACATTTTCCTTAACCAAAATCTTGAACATTTCAAAATTCAATTTTCAACACACAATCCTAGCTTAAAAAGCTGATCATGTTAACTGCATACAGCCGATACAAAAACACGTCTAAATATCGTCTAAAACATTCGTGACGTTTCCATTTGTGGTGCATCGTTAATAAACGCGAATTGTGCTAAGTGCCGTGAGCTGGCGACTCACTAATGTAAGGAGGTAATTGGATAAGGATATATATCGCGAGTTTTAAGGTTACCGTGTCACTCGACTCGGTTCCTGTTCCGTTATGTGTTAAAAACCACGCTTCTGTATGCCAAGGTATTGTAATATACCTTTTCTTATGCGTGTTGATTTGAATGAGGCTGTTAGTGACACGCAAAATTGCTTCACCTAAAAGGATCCCTAAACAAAGGCTTGGTTATTAACTCAAACTTTTCTGTTTGTCCGTCTGTCACCAGGTTCTACCTCTCTCAGGAATCATGATAGCCGTAAGATGTAATTTAAACAGATGAAGTTTTTTTGTTGGGGTTGAGCAGCGTTTGAAATGGTCATACAAGGGCGAAAAATATTATTTTAGCGAATTCCACTTGGCGGTTAATTTTTAATTTATGAGATGTTATTTTAAGTGGAAAGTCTATTGCTAGTGCTTTTTTAAATGAGGAACAAACTTCATCTTCCTTTACTTTGTGTTTGACAAAAATATGAAATTAGGCTGACGTAGTATGTGCATCAGTCAAGGATGCAGCGTGGTTGGTTCTCTTCATATGCTTTTTGTCATGCGAACGTAGAATCATCAGCATAAAACAGACAGATTAAATATAAAGTCTTATAAATACAAAATCATAAAATAACGGCTTAATCACAATGAGAAATCTCTCTCCGACAGGTTTACTTAAACAGAAAAGAAAAGCCAATCCACGGTAAAACAATAGCCAACTAGTTATATAGGTCTCGAACAATTGAAATATATAAAATAAGATCTGGGAAAAAATATTCCATTTCAAATGTGAGGGGAAAACCTTCACCACATCTTAAAGAAATGCTATTGTAGTTTTGTAAGCGTGAGACGGGCGTATCGCAATAGGCTCTATCTAGGCAGACATATAAGATGAAAAATGCTGCCCAATTGTACGCCGACTGCAACTGAACTACAATCGGACTGCACGTTAGGTTCGCAGTTCCATTGCAGTCGAGTCAACTGCATTCAAACTGTAATTTGCAGGTGGATCGTAGTTGAAATGCGGTCTGTCTGTATAAAGTACTAGCTGTTGCCCGCAACTTCGTCCGCGTGGTTAGAAGATATGTTATGATTTATACTTGTCCACATTTTCCATTGTATCTTCGCTCCTATTAGTCGCAGCGTGATGGTTTATAGCCTAAAACCTTCCTCGATTATTGGTCTATTCAATACAAAAATAATTTTTCATTTTGAACCAGTAGTTCCTGAGATTAGCGCGTTCAAACAAACAAACTCTTCAGCTTTATATATTAGTATAGATTAGGTGATTTCGAGTCTCTCGCACGCGGCAGTAAGTAAGATCTAGTTCAAGAACTTATAGTAAAGGCACAAATTTAGCTTTTAGGCTTCAGTTAACTACAAATAGGGATAATAGAATAGATCGAAGACCTTTGAAAAGAATGGCCTCTAATATTGAAACTTTAGTAGAGTTACAGCCTATACCTATTTTGTATGGACGTAATACAATCTATATCTATACTAATATATAAAGCTGAAGAGTTTTTTTGTTTGTTTGAACGCGCTAATCTCAGGAACTACTGGTCCAAATTGAAAAATTCTTTTTGTGTTGAATAGACCATTCATCGAGGAAGGCTTTAGGCTATTAAACCATCATGCTGCGACTAATAGGAGCGAAGATACAATGGAAAGTGTGAAAAAAAACAGGGCAGGTATAATTCATAACTTATACCTACTACCCACGGGGACGAAGTCGCGGGCAGCAGCTAGTCATAAATATACATTCGCTTAGTACGTTTCTGTACTGAGATGAAATCATGCGTATATTTACATCAAACATAAAGTGTACTGAAATGAGCACTCAAAAACTTTTCAACGCAATTTCTAATAAAAGTTCCATTGGTTTATCTCCACATAGCCATATCTACGGCATACGCAGCTTGAAGTATTCTGTGAAAAGGTTCTCAAATGGGAAATAACGAACGATGACTACTGGAAAATTATATTTTCCAGGAAATGAAAGCTCATTTCATGAGAGTGGATGGGGGAGGGGACTTATGAACTTCTAATATTCTAGTCAGCCTTTGTGAAACGTGTAAGAACTAATGACAAAATAGTATTTTGTATTCTTTGTTCTTTTTTTTGTCGTGATGATTAATAAAATTAAAACTTTTATCATGTCACATTTTTTTTATATTTTATGTGATAGATCTAGTTATTTATTTAGATTTCCTAAAGAAAAACTGCCACTGATAGAGAACTCTAAGAAACGAACACGGTCATGAGGTAACATCTTTATTTCAAGCACCGATCAGGGATCATTAATCGGCGATTGTTGATATCAGAAACGCGGCCCAAAGCAGACAACTAACTCCTAACCTTTCAATACTTTCTACGTCATGAAAATTATAATATCTATCATAAAAAAGGACAAATAATACGCGCACATTTGCAACCTTACCAATCATAGCGAGGGTAAAAACGAGACAGAGCACTATGACATAGAGCGACGTCTTTCTTCCACAAGCTACAGTCCACGACTTAACAAACAAAGTGATGTGTTAGTATAGTCTTCTTATCTGTATGTATGTACGTACACCTTGAGGAGGTTGCGAAGGATTTTCCGGAACCTTAATTATTCTTTACAACGGTATCGTCACTGTGTTGTCAGTAATTTGTGAGATTATTTTGATAACATATGATTAGTTCAATAGGATTTTTATACAATGGCTTTTGATGTGTTTTTTGTACTTCTTTTGTTTTCATTTTACGTGTTCAATGCGTGTTAGTACGTAAAATGTTTACAAAATGACAGTTTTAAGGGTGGTTGCATACATTGTTTTAATTATGAAATTGTAAATGTGTAAATTGCAGTTAGATTTTCATTGACATTATATTGTTATTACGCTACTAAGTGAATCGTTACGTATGTGACAACTAGCCAAGGTGGACAATATTTATCCTAAGTTAAAAAGAAGATATAATATTTTATGTTTACATAAATAAATTATACTGTTCAAGAGCAAAATGTAATATTATAGTAATTTGTTAAACCATAGCGCGATAGATGGCATTGACGTCGAATTAGATCGCGCTATGGCTACATATATATTTTGAAGTATTTTCAATATATGACTCTCTTGCAGACCAAACAGTGTTGTTTTATTTTATATCAGTGCAGTTCTTCAGCTCGGTGCTTAACATATACGATGAACTTGGCACCCATTTAGATCTCCCTTCTTTTGTCGTTGAAGTCAACAACCAAGGCAAATATCAATATATTGAACTAGGTACTTATTTGACGGGCCTGTTGGTCTTGTAGTTAGTGGCCGTGACTGGTACACCGGAGGTCGTTGGTTCGATTCCCACCCAAGACTAATGTTTGTGTGACAAGCATGATCATCTGTCCTGTCTGGGTGTAATTTAACTATAGTATGTATGTATGTATGTAGAAACATAAGTATGTTTATCGGTTGTCTAGTAATTAGTATGGTACAAGTTTTGCTCAGGTTGAAACTAGATGGCGTTGTGTGAGAGTTGTAAAATTTTGTATATATTCCAGAATACTGTTTTTTGATGGAAAACAACTTACATCATTTACCACAAACCTCACGTATTATTAAGGTAACTGAAACTAGATCAGCTCATCTCATTGCCATGCGTGCGTGCATTCTCCTCATTTTACATTCATTTGTTCTGCGGCCATGCTAACTTGAATTACAGAGCCCCTCTGCAATTTTAATACTGTAATGTATTGTGCAACTATACGTAAGTATTAAGGTTGGGTAAAGAGAGCCTTTAAATAAAGAAATATTCAGTTCGCGTTTTAGTCCTAAAAAATAAAGGACAAGAAGAGTTAAATGTACACTAGGACGAAATAAGGATGTATGTCACACTAATGTTACAAATAATGTATAGTTTTGAGTTTGTTTGTATGTACATATGTATTAGTTACATCTTAACGCCCAAACGACTAGACCGATTTCGATGTAATTTGGTATTGAGGTAGCTGGCATTTTGGATTAACACATAGCCATACGTTTGCAGGCAGCGAAGCCGTGAGCACAGCTAGTAATTTTCATATTAGCGATACCTCAAAATATTAGAAACTAACTCTTGGGTTAAAAGTGGAAAAAAGAAAGAAAGAAGAAGAACAATAGTGCCCAAAAGTAAAGCTTGTAACACAGCCCACAAATAAACTTACACAGTAACGATTAAATCCATAAAATAAAACAAAACCACTGAGATGAGATGAGATGAGAGAACAGATCCCGGTAGTAACATTTTACAAGGACAAGCACAAAAGTCTTTTGTTATTTTAAGTGCATTTCAACAAGTATAAATCAATGATTCATTTGAAATGAACTATAAAAACTAAACAATATATATTACTTCAAGTTAATTTAGCATTATACACGCCTAACTATGAACATATCAATGTTAGATGCCACGCAGACATGAGTTAGCAAGTTTATTTGATCAAGGAAATATTAAAATAATATTAATTTTTGATTGCGAGTGATGAGCTAGTAGATTCACAAGGGTATTTATTATTTAACAAAGTCTTAAAGTTGGAGCGTGACAGCGCACTACAGGGGATAGCGGCATCTCTTTTCCACAACTGGCACTATAAATTGAAGATTGGTTAGACTGTCTAGTGTTAGCGAGTCAGCGTGTACCGTGATTTGCTAAAAATACATCTTATATATAAAGTTATTGAGTCACAATGCTAGTTGCCATACATCTACGAAACCGCTTGTTTTTTGCAAGTGTTAAAATTGCTTATGTGGTATAAGAATACTAGAACACCAAGGGGATATACAGACATACACTCACACATTAAACCCCATAGAAAGTAAGGAAGAATACCGATATTAAAAGACTAGCAATTAGGAAGCGGTGAAGGGTGGGCGAAACCGGGTGCTGTCCAATGTAATCTGACCTTCAAAATGTGCTACTTAGTAGCCTCATTTGAATAAATGATTTTTTTATTGACTATTTCTTTGTTTCTGGGATCGGACGGGTGATTCTCCGGAGAAAAGTAACACAAATTAAGAACATCATTATCCTCACCACACTTTTCATACTGCAGATTGCTTGATTTAATATTATTTTTACCTAAGCTTGTAATACGGCTATTATTAGATGAAGTAAGAATTAAAACATTTTAAGCATCACAGTGAAGTGAACCAGTTGGTGAGGATAATGATATGACCTTAACTAGTGTATTTTTTCCGAAGAATCACCCGGACCTAGTGGCTTATCCTACACGGCGATCGCACCTGCGATACGTCGGCCTTTACTACAAGACTATCTCTGCAGCTATTGTTCAGAATAGTAAGTTAGTATATTCTTAAGTAAACACTAAGTAAGTTTAAACGATTGGTATTCCCGACAGATGGTCTTGCAACATTTATATGGGACAGACGATATCCATTGAATGGCAACGGATGGTTGACGCAAATCCATATAACATCTGTAATGAATGTATCACTCTGTATCTACATGTTTTATTTATTAGTTAAATGTTTGCTTTGTGTGTCGTCATTCACGTACGGTTTGAGGGCATGATAAATATTTAATAAAACATTATTATACCAGCTTGTAAATGTCCTAGGCATAGAGAACAGGCCTCTTCCCGTGTAGAGAAGACGATCAACACGCTCACTAGTTGACGATAAAGTAAGTTTTTATATTTACACATGGCATATAAACAATTACAACAGTTATAAATATTATGACCGTTATTTGAGAGTTCATTTTACTATTAAACCACAAAAGCTTTCGATATTTAGTATTTCTTGGTTCGCGGCAACAGGGAAAGGAAGAAGAACTGTTAACGTCGCAAAGACTATGCGAAAAAGGCTTTTATTGGTGAGAATTATTCGCTTATCAAACCAAACTACTAGATTTTTCGGACGAGACTGGAAATTTTGGGAATTTTAAATACAATACCTACGAAACAATTGACTAATCTATCAACACAATCAACGGCTTACAAATAAACACTTAACATCATTATTTAAAACAGCTTACCTCATCTCCATCAACAAGAGAGTAGTTATCAACTTGATACACACACATGTGCGTTAATACAAGTACACATATACGTAATTGAATAACAAAACACTTGAATGTTACGTAACTTTATATTTATTGCGGCGAACAGACTGCCTGGCATAACCCTGTATCCAGTGTGGCTGTGTGTGTGGATTCCTTACATAACGAATTTGGGGATGTATTGACATGAGCGTATCAGCTTAGTTTGTCTTATCGTGAAGTATCGAAGTTTTTAACCTGGTATTCAAGTTGAAGGCACCGGTTACTTCGAGATTTTTTACTTTATCAATCGATTTCAAAAAGGTGGAGGTTCTCAATTTGATCTCATTTTATTTATTACGTTTATTACATCACTAGCTGTTGTCCGCGACTTCGTCCCCGTGGGTAGAAGATATAAGTTATGAATTATACCTGCCCTCTTTTTTATTTCACATTTTCCATTGTATCTTCGCTCCTATTAGTCGCAGCGTGATGGTTTATAGCCTAAAGCCTTCCTCGATGAATAGCCTATTCCACACAAAAAGATTTTTTCAATTTGGACCAGTAGTTCCTGAGATTAGCGCGTTCAAACAAACAAACAAACAAACTCTTCAGCTTTATATATTGCGGACAACATCACATACATTGTTCTGAACCCAAAGTAAGTTGCTAAAGCACTTGTGTTATGGAATTCAGATACAACGAAGGTACCACAAACACCCAGACCCGAGAAAATGTAGAAATGTGAATTTTTACATTGACTCGACCGGGGATCGAACCCGGGACCTCAGAGTTAGCGACACCTTGAAACCGGTGCGTACGCCACTCGACCACGGAGGTCGTCTTATTACCTTATTACCGATATTAGTAAGTATAGAAGTATAGATTGGTTGGCTCAGTAGTTTTACCATGAAGCCAGATGCTTTTTTTTTTCTTAAATAAATGCGTAATCAATACAAAAAGAATGCAAGCTTTAATCTCGGATTTTAAATAAATCATTGGCATGACGTACAAGAGAAGCCATGCGCAGCACTTTTGCAAATTAAAACCTCATTCGTTCTTGACTACGAAGCCTGGAAGGTACTGCTTCTATCATTCTCTGACTAGAAACAAGAAAGTTTTAAATTCGTTTTTATTTCCATCCAAGACAAATGATCCTCAAATGTTATTTGAAGTAAACATTTTCGATTTCGATGTGTTATTTTCCTTATAAAATAAAATATGAGACATCGAAATAAAAACATTTTTAAACGTGTTCTAACTGGATATATTCAGATTTTTGTTGTAGACATTCCTTAATAGTAGTATTCGTTTTGTCTATTTTTCGTTTCTTGTGCTACCATCATTCTTCACACTATTCTAAATATTTAATTCCATTGTTTCTGTTCTCATAGTTACAAAAGACCGTCAAATAATACATCATGTATGATAACGAACCCACGGACAATTTAAATGAATTACGGTCGATTCTCGACAAACATTACCTTAATAATGTCCACAATATAAACGTTTTGTATAAACAGTCACTGAATAAATATTTACATTTAATTTACAATCGGTTTTGTTTAATTGGCGGATTTATTCGGAGAATCTAGTATTCACAATGAGGAAAGTATAACAATGTGATTTGATAACAATACAAGTTGGTATATTTATGTTATGAACTCGGTCTGTTTGTCCCAATGTTCTTTAAAGATTTTATGACCTCATCTGCGCCCTAGGACTTCAATACTAAAGAAAGAACGAGCGTTTTTTTTATAAAACAAATCAAAAATACATTTTCCATTTTGCGATTCCTCCTCACCTGAGCTCCGAGCATCAATCATACATTTTTTCGTCAAAATTAGCTGAGATTTAAGCATTTTGTTTACGTCATCGAGATTTTAAATCTCTACAAGTGACATTTCCTGTTCGCGTGGGAAGAAATAGCAGGCACGTTTTCTTTTCGAAAATGCTGTTTAATTTTTGCGCGAATTAAATGTACGCGTGGAATCAATGTCACGGGATGACTTTATGTAACAGTATTTTTATGTATGGTAAGTTTTAATTTTGCAAGTTATTTTTGGTAAGTCTGAATACCGCCGAAACGCAATAATGTACAGTTTAATTCTTTACGAGCAAAAGTATCATTTAAAAAGTAACTTAAGAATATATCATCCCATCCCATTCGCCTGATCTCCGGTAATAGAAAACAAGAATACAATTTTATGTTAAACAACGGCACTCTTTTCCAAAAAACATATTTCCTCTAGGTAAAATTGAAGCTAGGTACCTAGGTCTACCAAGAACTTTTTTACTTTCTATCACCAGTTTCGCTTACCTTTAATTAATAGTTCCCTATTACATACAGACGAAGATTCACGATGTATTTCAAAGTTCACAGCTGATGTCTTCCGACTGGCAACTGTCCAACAATTAAACCACTTAGTTGTGATACTGGTCAGTACTGTTTTATTTACAGTGTATGTCAGCTAATGATCATCATTATGTAAATCCGGTATCGCTCACAGTTGGGTGTGGGCCTCCCCTTTTTCTGCAACTTTTATGGTCCTATGATTAAAGAGCGAAAATGAAAATTGCTAGGGGTCTGGGCTCTATGTGTGATGGATGGCAACGCATTGCATGCACCGACACAAAAAAACTCGGATGACGTAGCACAGCGGTCGATAAAAGTCTGACACTACCCTTTCCTCCCCCGAGGGAGTGGGTGTCCATGAGGATTCCTTCCCTGATGCAGATGAGAGACTCTACGTCTAGCAGTCTCTATACAGGCTGATTGCCATAAAACGTGATGAAAATTTCACAGATGATGTGTTTCTCTTAAGCTACGCGTTAAGCAGATACCTCTTTATAATATAAGTACAGAATACAAGGAACTTTAAATTTTGCCTGTTTAGAATAATGATTAATAGCTTGTAGGTATTGAGTCACGCAGTTCATAATTTGTTTATCATTGACCCTTCCTTGACCATCGTGCATCGCCTGCAAGTTAACAAAGTCCATGGGAAAACATTATCAATTGTTTCTTCAAATAATCAATAACAAAAACTTTGATCGCGTGACATGTGATGGTCAAATCGCAGTTAGGAGAGATCTTTACGTGGTTAAATACATAATTTTTACATCACTTTTTCAAGATAATATTGTTTAAGTGTGTGTATTTATTTATGTGCAATAAAGTATAAATTAAAGTTACCATCAAGTATCTCAACATATATTTTTAACTACATACCGAAATCCCAAAAACACAAATGATGATTCCTCATTTCAAGATCATGGATCATGGATCAAGTCCAATATTTTTTTATACAATAAACTTACTCTTAGGGCAAAAATATGACTTCAAATAATTCCAGGGTTAGTTTGAACACTAAATATAAAAATTACAAACAGCAATTAAAAATAAATTAACCTGTAGCCATCATAATGAAATTAATACGTAATACGTAATACGTAAGTAGTTAACAAAACGGAACTTGGCACAAGTAGGTCATGTTTTCCTTCCGCCACTCGGCCGCAACAAGAGCAATATGGCTAATTAATTGATAATACAATGACGCATACATTGATAACGATACGAGGCCTTTCAGAAACCTATATGGCTCTATTAAAGTCATTTACAAAGTATTAAAACCGGTCAATCCTGAGCCGGACTTGCAGTACTGGATTCCGTATAAACATTAACAAAAATATTTAAACGTGGAATTTGATAAATTACTTTGTCATCTGGCAAATTTATGGCCTTAAAAAGTATTCCTTAACCTCGATAATTATTTTTAGTATTTGTTGTTATAGCGGCAAAAGCTAATCTTAATATAACGAGTTCAACTCACACTTGACCGATTTTACAGTTACCTTGTAAGCAGACGAATTCGCGGAAAAATACAAATAATTTCGGAACACTCAGTTATTTTTATAGTTTCGTTTGTAAACAACACGCAATAATAAATTACAACTTTAGTGACGCATCCAGGTTTGTATTGTGAAAACAACAATAGCTATACGAAGAATATTTTGACAGCACAACACATTATCAATAAAGATTACCATTTATATGGACGTTGAATACAAACAATGAAATAATGACATAAGTTTGAGCGCATAAAAGATAAAACATATTCGCATAGACGCATTGTTACGCGTCGTAAAAATTGTTATATTGATTATTATCTGCGTTGATACCTGCTGCCTTGGGAAACCATCTAATAATTCCAAAAACTTTAGGCTGAGTGGAAAGGAGTGTCAGACTTTTACTGCGCTTGTACTACTTGACTGTTGTCATGTTTCTTTCCATTGCCCATAATGTACTGGAGACGCGGTCACCTTTTCAGACAATCCCACTGGCCCGGCAGGCATCACAGAACTCGCTGACATCTCTTTCAGGCACGCCGTCCAGCACGTGCCTGGTCCTGATCGAAAGGTGAGCGATACGTTGGCCAGGAATCGTCACTTGGCTCCCGATGCCCGTAGCACCAGCTCCTTTGTCTCTTGTCCTTTCATTCTCTCCTACTCCTGCTATCTTATTGGGTCATATGTCCTTCCCAACCATTAATGTTGAATTAGAGGACTATTACTTTTACAGTTCAATAACGATATGTCAGTTTGGATATTAGTTATTGCAACAATTATCCTTGTCTTGAATTTGAAGCTTATAAAAATTCAAATTATCAAAATTCATTTTGTCGTGAAACACTGTAAGAACACATATCAAACTGCAACGCGACTTACGATTGTAATAAGTTATTAAACATTTGTTGGACTGTTCCATTCCATTTATTAATACGTTACTTCAGAGGGCATATACTCGGGAATATTTAGGTCATAAGCAACTATGGTCAGAAAAGGCTTGTTATTATGATTATTTTGTCAAAGTATAGGGTGTGAACGTCGTACGCGGACCAGCTACCGCAAAACAATTACGAGCACGCGAGTATTTTGTTTAATTAAACAGTTCTCCAACCTAAAAAAGTAGCTTTTAATTGAACTTAAAGGATTTTTACTTTTGTCCTATAAATAGTCTTTAACAAATATCGTGCTGTCTCTCTGTGTCAGCCATCTCTGATTTATTTTATAAGATCTTGTCTATAACCTTACATCATCATCGGCCTAGCCTTTTCCCAACTATGTTGGAGTCGGCTACCAGTCCAACCGGTTTCAGCTAAGTACCAGTGTTTTACAAGGAGCGACTGCCTATCTGACCTCCTCAACCCAGTTACCTGGGCAACACGAAACCCCTTGGTTAGACTGGCTGTCAGACTTTTCAAGCTTCTGAATACTTGTAACGACTGTGAAAGATGTAGGAATAACAGCCGGGACTCACAATTTAACGTGCCTTCCGAAACACGGAGGAACTCGTTATGACGAAGATGGTCACCCATCTACGGACCAACCGAGTCAAGCATAGCTTAACCTGTGATCGAATCACTTATGCGGTTATAGCTTAGCCACGAGCTCCACTTGTCTTGTCTATAACCTTACATGTTACCCTAAAAATAGGTGAAAACCTTTAAAACACGCTATGAGAAAATAGCCGGCTATATTTCAGTATAGATCAAAATATTTCGCAGGGTATCGAGTCACGAACGTGGTGATATAAAGGGCAAGGTCGAATGGAAAGGGATCAGTGCCTGTACTAAGAGCTCTTAAAAAAATAACGGTTTCTATTGTGGAAAAAGACGGAGCGCTACGCACGTAGCGGCTTCTCACTTCCACAACGGCTATAGTCCTGTTTAAAGATATCATGGTAGCAGCTACTCGTGGCGAGAAAAAACAAGCCTTTTTTCATGTTGTAATTTCAGTCAAAGTTTAGCAGGCTCAAGGTTTCGTTACGTAAAAAGTAAACAATTTAGCTTAGAAAATTATTCATGTACAAGATTTGTTTAGCTTAACAACGTGAGATGAAAATCGATAACTCCATTTCGCTATTTAGCAAAAACTATAAGGCACGATGGCTGATTTTGAGTTCGTTTATAGTACCGCAAAATATACTGGTTTCATGGAGTCTTCTTGTGACGTTGGGCCATTAAAATCACTGATATCAATGTTGTCAACGGTATATCAACGGTAGTCGATATGGAACACAACCTACCCCGTCTCACCGATCAAATACCTCAGTAGCAGACCAGAAGGCGAGTGATCACTATAGTTAATTCAAGAGATCTTTTCCAGTGGCCGTGTGTGGGTAACCCTTGTAACACAGAGGAGTATACAGCTTTCATATGTGTGCCAAACGAATTAAAGCTTCCATAATAAACGATAATAGTCTTACGCACACAAACAGCCGCGCCCACAGGTGAGTTGATCTATCTATCCTATGTTACATTACTTTAGCAAACAACTAAGCACATTACTTATATTGAACGTACTAACGAAGCTGTTCCCCGAAATGAAGGTTGCTTGTCCACATTTAATTAAATACTACAAATAGAGTGAAGAACATTATGAGGAAATTGTTTTAGGAACTACGTTATGACGAGTAACAGCTAAATGGAAATGTTTTCAAACTAAGTGTTCGAAATCCTACAAAATATATACATGCATAAGGCATCGTTTCTCTTGAATTTAAACAGATAAAAACACGCAATTATGGATTTATAAAATCATGGTACATCAAAATCGGTGTAGAAATGAAAATGGTTAGAGAAAAGAATTTCCACACACATTAATGAAGCCTGAAACTCCCTACTACACTCATTTTTTGTAGTCGTGTTATAAAATATTTCATTTAAATAATTCTAGGAAGAGAAGTATACCGGGAAGGCTCGATGGAGCTGTGACGTCAAGCGAATGTTACCTATATGGCTTCAGCTATCGATGAGCTGAAAACCTGAAGGGATTTTTATAAATCCGGATTACAGCTGAACAATCCAGTAGGTATGAAGGTTTATTTAGACAAGGCGAGAATTTCGTGTGAGCTATAATACATTAGGAGTAGTGGAGCTCTGGTATCCAAAGTGATATATCACTGCCAATGTATGCAACTTAGGGGTTCTTATTCTAGTGCTTTAGAGCTTTATTTGAGGATATAAGTATTATGTGTTTCTGGTATACTCTCTTTATTTTCCACTACTAGGTAGAGGTGTGGCATATTTGTCTTTCGCCGTTTTTCTTTCAATCAACATTTTTCTTGTAAAAACATAATTGTTTATACATCGACTGTTAAAGCAAAAATTTATTTGCAAACGAATATAGTTAATGAAAATAACATGCTGACTTTTTCTGCTTAACCTCGACTTGGTTTAAAACGAGATATTAATTAGACTATAACGTTTCTCAACTAATTATACAGAGATATTATCACTTCAGATTAGCTAAAAGTCAGTTTTTACCAAATTATATTTAGCTTTATTACATTATCGCGAGACTTAAAGCAACATCCAAAATGTAAATTATTACCGCTTTCAAAATTCTATCTATTAATGGACGTGTCTACTAGATACAGAATATTGACATAATCTCTTTACATTTATACATTTGTAACTCCAGTAGCTAAGCCAATCCATCAATAAATCGAATATTGAAAATGAAATTTCGAATATCCGTTAATCGTTTCCCAATCAATCAGATTATGGTTATCAATAACCAAGCAATTCAACAAAGAGTTTCTAATGAATGAATGATACATTACAACGACACGCCCATTTCGTCGAGAAAATAAGCAGAACTCGAGACTGATAGGACGACATACTTCGAACAAATGATTAATGATAACATGTCGGAGCTAATTAAATGCATTTATAATCAAGTTTGTAAACAATTTCTTAATGCACTTATAAATATGTATACTTAATGCTGATTATATACCACGTGTATCATTTAACCTTGCAAGTTTATCTAGTATCTTTCGTCATATGATTAAAAATCGTCTAGAAAAGTGAATATATGGCCCTGGAGGGAATGATAGATGTATAAATACGCATCAGTTGAGCCCTGAAGCATTAGCTGAGCGATTAGTTAAGGTCGCCTTCTGTAATAGTCTTAGAGAAAAACAACGAAAGCCTACGACCTTGGATAAGTTGGCAGAAAGCCGTAGGCCATAACAGTAAGTTATGGCTGCGACTGTATTGAATGTCAATTTGTATATTAATATACATTTACATAAATACGTCATGACGTTACGTCAGTAATGGTTCCGTTCGGGTGTTCAGGCTATACTTGCTAGTTTTGGTATTATGACGCATAGTTAGATAGACAAAAAATATGAAATTAGACCATGTCAAATTATACACTACGGTGATGTAGAGACCAGTATCGGTATATCGTGATACATCACTATTGATGAAAAATTGTATTACTTATAGTTATAATGATTATTACCCCTCTGAAACTGGGGTGGATGGTGAATGGAAAATATGATTAAATGTCTAATAAAAGTGAACTTCATAGAAATTTGATTACACATACCTAAGCCTTTTTGGACCTAGTTTCATCTCAGGCACTTATTTTTCTTCTATAATTGTATTATACGTTTATGTCACTGAACTTCTAAATGGCTGAAGCAATTTGAATATATTGTTGTAAGCATTCGAGTGGCGACCAAGTTTGGTTTAGATTCAAAAATCAGTTCGGCAAAACGTAGCTCGCCAGATCAGCTAGTATAATACAAAAATACAAAGAGATGCAAGATAATAACTACAGTACGTACATATATCCCAGGCAGTTGTTTTTAAAGCATAAGCCGGTAAGTCTGAAAATTGCACTTTCTGCGTCAATACATTGATTTTAGTCGGGTTTGCGTCAGCACACTTTTGACGCAAGCAACTAAATTGCGATTCTAATGAGAAGTGTTAAATTATTCAATATTATTGACTTTAGCCTTTCATATCGAGTACCAAGTATTCTTATTATCAAGAAGAAAAGGTGAAAAAATTAATATAAAAATTAAAGTGAGCTTTATGAGGCAACACTTCAGCCGAAAATGATGAAAAGCATAATTCGGATTCGATTGGTTAATAGTAAAGTATTTAAGTACTGTACCTACTTTAAGTTTGCAGTAAAGATTATATAAAATGTTTATTACTGAAAATTTTATAATACATTAACAATATATTTTTGACCAAATTTTTGCAGTAGAAAAGAAAACGACCCATTTATTCCTTTTTTAATTGCAAACATCCTATAAACGGATCAAAACTGCAATCAATACATTAAGCTCGTAGATACTATAAATGTCTAAGACTGTGATAAATGTGGAATTACAAAACAATAGCTTTGTTTACAAACATATCTTACTCGTCTGTAACTAGAAGTAATAAGTCCGATTGTCTTTTATTTCATTCGACTCTCAGCTATTATGAAATTAATATGAGTGAAAGATTCAGATATTTTCGTGAATATCTATTAAAATTTACTCATCAACGAGACATTCGCAAAACATGTATGTTAGCTTTATACATGTTTCGTCACTTTCCGTATTTTTGTAATTTGCTTTTTTATTCTTGGTATGTTGTGTACAAAGGCGGCCGCGATACATGAGAAATTCCAATGTGAAACAATGTTTGCTCCAATCAGTCCCTGATTGTTTTTCTACACACGTTTCTTATTGAAACAACATTCCGTCGTAGGACATTTTCTTTATACGACCCTGACTGTTCATGTTGCTATAGGTACTACATATACATAGGTACCTTGACTTTATCAACCATCTACATGAATTTTATTTAATTTTATTCCTTATTGATTTCTAATAACCTCTCATTTATTAGAACCTTGACAGCGCTAATGACGGCTAATGTCAGTTGATTTTGACGCACGCATCAATTTTCCCACAGATTAAAAAGCAGCTTTTATAAAAAGTTTTGTACAAACGAGGCTAGCTGTATAGAACTATTAATACGTAATTACGTACAATGTTGTTCTAGAACATTTTTATTAGATTTATTTTTAGATGTAGCAGCTTATTAGATTGCGGTATGCGGCTTCGCCTGTAACACGGCTAGTCGATCGGCAGACACTACTAAACCGCAATGACGTTGTATGGATTAATCAGATATGTTTAGGAAGCCTTCCTTGTATTTATTTTATATAACTGTTTAAGTCACGCCGGCCTTCCGGTTCTATGCATGGATTTATATTCACTAGATGCAGGTTTAGTTCCAAAGGAGGCAAAGTACCAATGTGACTGATATGTACTTTTGTCATTATTCCAAGACACCACTGACAAACGGTGTATGAAAACCTCGTGAGGAAACCTAGATCCAAACATTGGAATCTGAAATCGCCAACCCGAAGTCAGCTAGCGTAGTGATCAATGTTTAAAGTAGTTTAAACCTTCCCTTTCCAGAAATAGGCCTGTGCCCAGCAGTGGGACGTAGGTGTATAGGCTCGTATTATTGGTATATATATGTATAGTGCGGTTTACGATTTCACGTGTGTGACGACAATGACACATACTTGCCGAAGGGCCATGTGTTCGTCTGTGACTCGCGACCCAGTTGGCTATAGGAAACTGAACTTGCAACCAAAATAGGTTGCATATCCTCAATTATTTTTATTATGTGTTGTCGGCATCCGAAATACATCAGTGGTGAACTTTTCAACTGTCAATTCAATTTCAAGGGAACAGCCTGGTAAGAAGCACAAGCTGCAGTACCTCAGTAATGTTCCCTTTTTACCCTTTGGGTAACTCTAACAAGAAGAATTTATTAGATTTATAATTGCGGCCTTATGTTGTACAACGGGGTTAAAGTATTGCAAATCTTTATAGTAGAAATGACCAAATTCTGAAACTGCCATTTTAAGCTCTACCAAATTAATGTATCTACTAAAAATTATCTGTTAATTTTATATTTTTGAATAAATCTTATGTTTTTGTGTGTCTACGATTTGTATAGCAGACAACGGTCAGTAAACGACCCCGCCGCGTCAGCTAGTCCGAAACTAGTCGGGCACTCCAGATAAATACGCGTGAGTAAAACGTTACATCTTTTAATATTTATTAATGCTTAAAAAAAAATAAGCGTGTCCTTTTTATAGCTTTTAGCATCCAGGAGGACTATTATTTGAATGGAGTTATTTTCTAGAACGCAATTACCTGTAAGGAAGCGGCAATAAACAAATATAAAAATAACAAAACATAAACATGTTGTATAGAACTCAAAAAAATCTATTACAAATGACCAGTCAGTAGTAATAAAATATGGAAGAATGTTAAATAACATCAGTAAACTTTGATTAAAAACAAATTACATTTGTTGATATTCAAATCAGAGCGTTGTCGGGACCTGAATAATTCAGATTATTCAGATATTGTAATATTTACTCCGAATACATACAGAAAACAAGATAAACTGTGATTAGCAAAAAATCTGACATTGAAACTTAAAATTTGATATTGTGAATGTTTTTTTAATATCTGATAGCAGGCCGTGACGTGAAATTTTTAAACAGCGATAAGATAGCAAATTAGATGGGTATGTTTGGGCATTTCTATAATTATTACCTAATTCTCCATTTCCAGTGAGACCTTTGCAAAAGTCTTTTTTACCTTTAATATCCTTTTCTTTTTAAAAAAAGGCTCAATCCGTTCGAGTGCTAAGATGCCCGAGAACATAACACATGCTTTTTTGCGTCGGGGGTAAACTATAACGATAAATTAATTTATAACGACGGAGACAGTAATACAATCTTGCAACAACGTACCACAGGCTTCAAATAAAATCTACTGTACCAATCATGATGGGACCAAATTACAGCTATTAGATGTTTAATAAAAGTCGGAAAAGAGGCTTGCAACTATCTTGTTGAGAGCTACCTCTAAGTAAAATGCATGAATAAATAAAAAAATCGCGATGTTTCAACCAACATGCGAAGGCGATCACGGAATTTTCATTTCAGCATTAATTCAGTTAGAAATTATGTAATAAAAAGAAATATATTGATTATAAAAAAAACTGTGACAGGTTAAATGATTCGCGTTTTGTTATAATCACTGATAATAGTAGCATTTTATTTATATTTACGTCTTTACGTGCGTCACGCGAATCGCTGACATTATCGCGATCCTGTGGAACGTTTGAATCTTGACAGACAGCTGTTTTTAATAATATGTCGTTACTATTATTTATAAATTTACGACGTGAAATAGGGCGACATGATAAAAATATATTCTTTTCTAGGGATCCGTAGGGTAAATGCAGAATCCTGTTATTCGCGCCGCTGTTTATCCGTCCGTCACGACGCAGTATGTCGTAAACTAAATATGGCTAGACCCACCACAGATTATGTATTATTGTTGCCGTTATACTAATACAAACAAACTCATTTGAGTTTAAGTAGTCAATTACTTGGTAGATGACCATTTTCTATCGCTAATTTCTTGTCTTTGGTCTATCATTACGGATACCTTAGGTTTGCAAATCCGACTCGCGCTTGGCCGGTTTCTTGTATATTATATTTAAAATGGCATATTACCTCTGCCATTTTGTATTTTTCTTGACGCCACAACATAGCCGTTGGATAATTTTAACTAAAAATGGACAACACTGATGACATTGAACCATTTACAAATAAATATAATAAATTAAAACAAACTTTAATAAACTAACGAATATACCCGTACCGCAGCAAAAAAAACATAATATGTCTATAAATATTAATCGAAATCAACAATTAATATGTTCTTTATAGTTCGTCGACTCGAAAACAAAAAGTCATCAAACTCAGCTCAAATACTTAAATATGCTAAAACAGTGAATAGAAACTACGTGTAACTTCGTAAGGGCACCGCCCTTCAAGGACTCGTGATGACGTCATATGAAGTGACCTTCAAAAAGGTCGGGTACTCCGCAATTTGTGCTCAGCGCGAAATTAAGCAGAAATTCCTAATATAGGGGTGCACGGGGATCAAAGTATGTGTGAAACATAATTAGATAGGCGTTCAAACTTAAAGATGTGTTTGCTGAGAGAAAATATAGAGAAAATAATATATTTTTATTCGATAAAGACATGGTGCTTAATATTATTTTTCTGAGAACCAAATGTACAAAAGACTTCAAATTAAAACTACTGAGAGAAACTTGCTGAGATTTTCGTGCCATACTAAAAATAAGATGGATGGCAGCTATTCCATTACGGCTTTGCGTCTTAAAATCAAATCAGGAAGGCCATATGGCCTTTCCGAATAAATGGGTTATGACGCAGAAATAATTATTCAAATCGGAATACCTAGTTATTAAAGAATAGTACTTAATAAGCGCGTTGAAATTCTTCAGCTTTATAATATTCTAGTATAGATTATCAACTATCTAAACTTTTAGAAATACTCTCAACTGTTAAAACTTTTTTTTTATGTAATAGTATAATTATAACGTATCTCATCAGTATAATTACTTAATTACCTATCTTCGATTGCAGTAATATTCAAATTATTTTTAGCTTAAACTACTTAATATTCTCTATCCCAGATAAGAGCAGCTGTGGACAGTTCCCTGCACGTCTGCACCAGAAAGGCGGCCATCAGACAGGAATGGCGGCGTATAGTTAGGCGAGCCACTAACAGCTGAAATGACGACCACGACCACTCTGCCAAGAGTGCAACGACTAAGAAGAATTCAACTTTCTTTTTTTGAAAGAATATTCTCAATCAAAATGATTTATTTTCATTTCTCTCTTTTATTATCAATTGCTATTGAGATACATTTAGTATGATTGATTCAAACATATTCAAAATGGATGGTAATTGATAGGAGATTGCACATGATTGATGATTGATAGAAAGTGAAACTTTTGAAGTATCTTACGGTATTAGTTCATGTTTTGTTGTTTTAAAAAACGTTTCAATTTAAAAGTGTATAAGTAATAGGAAACTACAATTTCAAACAATAAGGACGACTTAGGATCTTCACAGTATTTTCTTGTATGCGAGAGTATATGAACGTGTAACCGAACAAACTGTTGGACCGATTTTGTAGAATTAACTTACACTTTGGGAAAACACTTAGGTTTCCTTTATTGTATTGCTCTAATTTTGGTTTGCACATTGCAACTTTCAGAACCTCATCAAATTAAAAGAAATATGACCAAGAATTAAACATAAAAATAATAATATGAACAATAACTCCCGTATAGGTAATTAATATGTAAGGAAGATACAACGTCCCCGAATAAGGAAAAACAAAAGCTAGCGAACCACATCGGTATTGAACATGTTAGACAAAAGATACTTGAGACAAAAGATGACATAATTTTGATCAGGAAAAAAGAAGAAGTGGGGCGTCGCGTCGCGTCTCAAGGGCGCCTGAATCACCTAGCGACCCGATGACTTGACCCTATACGCAGTGATGATAATAACAAACATGGGAACGATAAACTTGAATCAACTAACATAATTAATCATTCAATGACATGTTTGAACGCTACGCTTACGAAAAAACGAACCTTATCTGACCACAGTTGTCAAGAACTAAATTGTTCTGATAAGAAAATTGTTGTAATTTATTTAATTTTCTTAGATGTTCTACAACGTGTTTAAATCCTGGATATAGGAACTAACAGCTAAAATAACAGCACGAGTAAAAGTCGAACTCGCGACACTATAAGGAAAACATATTAATTTGAGGCTGAGTGCTATTTGTAACTCAACAAATTTATGAATTTACAAACCGTTGTTTCACCTCGATCTTCATTTTTAGTTTTTGTTGTTGTAGCGACAACAAACAAACATCAAACTGAAAATTGTAACTATCTAGTTATAACGGTTCATGAGATACAGCCTGGTGTCAAACAACATATGGAGAGGTAGTGGTGCCTTAGTAATAGGAGTCCATTTTTACCCTTTAGGTACGAAGTCTAATGACAATCGTACGGAATTAACTTTTTTATTTTTCATTTCATAGATATTAGATTGGAAAAGTTAGGACTTTATTATAATTAATCATCGCCTCTACCACGCCTGTACCTATTGTTAAGACATTAAATTTACTCAAAACCTTGTCTAGTTATTCAAAAAAATACATTTGTATACGCTCTTGAATTTGACATTGCCTTCAAAATTTACAGTAAAAAAAACAACAATCTATTAATGTGAAGTACGTCGGCGTATTTTGTCAACAATTTCCCTTGATCGACTTTTACAATTCGCACGCTCAGATAAGGGAAGATAACCTTTCAGTTTATAGAAGCTATCGCATGTCCAAAGTGCCTACATTACGGAAAAATATTGACATTTCATACGTATTAAATATTACTAAGGTTTAATCATCAATTAATACATAATTATTGAGGGTAAATAAATTAAAAGTGAACCTTCCGTTTTCGAATTCGGTTAAGGAGTTCGAAATACGAGTAATTGATCTAGGAACATAAGAAAATTGACCTAACTGAAAATTATTTATATCTATACAGTTAATAACCTTACCCTTGCTCGGTAGACCTCGTTCGGCATAATAATTATATATGAAAATCAATCAATGTCAGATAGACTACATAATAATCCTGAGGTCACGTTATCACACTAATCAGCACTGCACACACACCATCAAAAATGACGTCACAGTTACACTTGGACACTGAAGGACAGACGTTACTACGAGTTCACACTTCACATACTTTACGAAAGCGTTCGAGTTACGTTACGACCATTCGTGTCAACAACCGAGTGGCGAGTGCGTCGGCTCGCGATACCATGCGCCCGCGCACCCTAACGCTTCCTTGACGCGGGAAAAAAATGTAGTATGGCCGTACTGTAGTTCTGTAGTGTGAGTAATTGGAGTAAAGTACTTTCCGTATCCGCGATCGCGCTTCCCGATTGTATCGAGACGAGATGAATGGGTGCGCGATCGAGCGTGGCGCCAACAAACGAGTTTTTGCTACTAGAAAGCTGGCGAACGACTCGATTCTTGTTAATGCCATCGATTCGCGCGGTATTTGTAATCTAATAAACGCGGATATTTTTACACATGTCATATGTAGCTACGTAACATGAAATATCGTGCGGGCAAAGTAAGTTTTTTTAGTGTTCTCGATTAATTAGTACAACTATGAAGTAGATTAAAAAACATTTATAAATAATTAGCATAATAGGTATATAATCATTTATTGCCGTGGTGACAAAAATATACGCATATATTTTAATAAATATTGATTTAATTCGAAACAAATCAGTATTTCCTGCAAACTAAGGTCGGGACCCTTCATACACCCTTGAGGCATACCTAAGACTATCACGTATATTTATTATAGCCGAATGCCCATGCTAGGTTATTCTATTTGACCCAAATCAACTCACAACAATAGCAATGCACAGTAGGCAAATAATTAAATATGTAGAAGATGAAAGAAAGAAAAGACAAAAGATGAAGGAAAAATACACGGTTATACTCATAAAATGGGACAATAACTTAACAAGCCGTATCGCAACACCCATCACTTAGATATCAACTTTGATTATCATTTCAATACTTGGATAGGTATCACTGCATATTGCATTTTCAACTTGCGAAAATGAAGATGTATCAAAGCGAGAAACACAATAATGTGAATGACAAAAACACTGATACAATCGCAGAAATAATTGTCATTTTATGTAAAACAAATGACATGCTACGCGAATTGGTATTAGCAACGCCCAGGGTATAACTAAAAGGCTCATACAATATACTGTTACTCATTGTTAGCACAGATGGCGTGAATATAGAACGAGAACCATTGTACGATCGTTAGCATGTGCGAATAAAGCCTTGTTTTCCCCAAACATTCTAAATTCATAACATATTTTATGAACAGGTCAAAATTTCGCATTTTCGTGACAATAAACATGGTATCAAAGTTTTTTGATATCACGTTTTCGAAGATAAAAGAAATGAGAAACGTACTTGTGTTATTGCGGTAAATGCTAAGTAATTTTAATGAAAATGCCATAATTTCGTCAATAAAGCTTATGATGAAGAACCTCAAATATCCGTTCTTTCTATTCCTTCAGTATAACATTGTTTTTATATTTATGTATGGCTTTCAATGTTGAGCATCAAGACGAAAAGATTAGAGTTATTAGAACATTATGGTATTTCTAAGAGCATTAATAATATAATTCAACAATTAAAACCTTTAAAAACAAACCATAAAATCTCATCTCATGAATCCGTTTTAATATTAATAGCATTTGTGGGCAAAACCCTCTGTCAGGAAAATTGGGGGAAAATATCATCATCAATAAAAAGATTTAAACTTCAAATCTTATTATTTTACGGTTATTTGATATCCTCATATTAAGGTTCAATGTACAAAAGGTCAAAATCCTGCTTAGCAACTTGGCTCGTCGGCAAAAAAAGGTTCGGATCGATCATTATCTGTATCTTCATTACCGAAGGTCGCGTTCACAAAAAAAAGCATCTATTATGACGTCACAATTCAATGCTAAGGCTACGGTATGAAAATATAAAACAAGTATCCTTCGTGCTACATAGGAACACAACCAGAAATAAATGAGTGTCGAATTAATCTAATTAAAACAACGATATACGCCTGACCTTATTAGTCGAGTGATGCACAAAGGTGACCCTAATGAAACACGTAATGAAAGGAAAACGACACCAAAGAGATTCAATTACCATTAGTAAGCTTTTGTTGTTTACATTCCTTGCGTATTGTTTTAAAACAAGAATTAATACAGTTGTCGTAGGTCACTACCGCTACAATGGGACCTAGTCTTACCTTTTCGCTGTCTGTTGGTAGCGTGCCATAGCCGTACCAGCTTCGGGCAGCCTTGAGGCGCGGCTCCTCCCTCGGGGAGAGCAGGCCGCTGCCCCATCGCGCCAGGCCCTCGGCCACGGCCGCCACGGTTGGCGTGTTAGGGCTGCCATTCGGAGAGTTCGGAGACGGCGCGGTCTTCTCAGCCACGGGCGGCAACGTAGGACGCGCACACCCCGTCCGTCTCTCGTAAATCCTCTTCAAGGGTTCATCTATATCAGTCTCCAGTAAACCTTTCTTATCACTCCCTCTCTTGATTTCCGGAACCTTTTTTGTTTCCTCCTTCTGTGCACGTTTGGCCTCGGCTTCTTTCCGCTTGACACTCTCATTTGAGTCTTGTCGACAGAGCAAAGCTTTCTTTAAACTCTCACTAGAGTCTTGTTTTGAGATCTGGCCTTTTTTATCCGACTCCTTGATAACGGCTTTTTTATCGTCTTTAGATAGCAGAGCACGTTTGAGGCTATCTGTGGAATCTTGTTTGCTAATCAATTTGCGAGGGCATTCTGTGTTTAAGGAGTCGGTCGTTTTCGAAATGAGAAGTTTGGAGTAGTCGTATGGACCATGGTCGTTCGAGGGAGGGTTAAGTTCTAGCGACCTCCTGTTCTTTCGCTTGTTGTCTGCTGGTGCTATCTGAGCCTTGGCGGGCAGCAACCGCCGCGACAGGAGGCTGCGATGGTCAGCGAGTGGCGATTCAGGTCGCAACATTTTGAGCGGCGATACTAAACTGCCGCGTGGCTGCACTCGCCTGTAACAAAAAAAGACACATGTTTAGCACCAGTCTTCACATTAGAAGTCATCAGCATAAATTTACAGTAAAAGACTTTCAATGAACATGGCAAAACCAGTTAGACCTGCTTCGATATTTAAAAGTTATACATAGATTGCACAATACACGCTGACAAAGGCGGCCTGCCAGCACTCAAGCTCTCAACCACAGACGATGAAGGCGTTATGAAGACTCTTCAGAGATTGTATACCACTGCATCGATAAACGATGTATTTTTACATCGAAATCGATCACGAAGAAGTGAAGGTTTTGTAAGAACAATAAGGTATCAAGGTTGGCTATCTAGCTTTGCAGGTTCTACGGTTTTTAGTTTCTGCTGGTCTTTTCTAACACATAAAGGATTTATGACTTTGAAAACTTAAAATTTTTGAAAAACTGTTATACAAAATTTATGTCCTACATCTGCTCAAAGTCATAAACTTTGTATGACTACGTATAATAAGTCATTTAATCCCAAATAATCTTTCATCTCATGTCATTAAACATAAAAAAACATTATCAATGCCTCTTCAAACATTCCGTAGCTTTAAGGTCTTGTTTCACGACGCACACGGCTGTCGTAAAGGAGTAAACACTGTCTGATAATAGAGATTTGACATTTTATGACCACTTTGTTAAAATTACAGAGATAGAGCTACAGCGGCAGATAGCGCCATCTCTTTCTTATGATGTTTGTAGATATACTGGTTTATTGCGGTACTGTATCTATAAAATCGTATACGTAGCGTCATAATATCATTCGTATCAAAGGTCTGGGTTATCGCAGTGTGCCAATAGAACACGTTTGGTGTTGTGGTCTTCTAAAACATTGCAGGTACCTACTTATATCGTGACGACAATTTCCTGATTAATTAGGGACAAGTAAATGTTGTATTTATATGTTCTATATGTATATTGGTACTAATTGGTAGAGTCGACAAAAAATAAAGCACGGTTTACATTTATCATGTACATTTACATTTTAAAACAATGATGGTACATTTAAAGGTCACTTAATGTTATAATCCGTTACTAAGTGTATTGGTTAGTGATGTAAAAAGCCCTCACTCATTTCCCTTTCGCCTTGATTAAGATAATAATAGTATATTATGTTGTTTATCACATCGATTCAAATAATATATTTGTCTTAAAACTATTTTGGTAAGCAACAAAAGCCGTGAGATGGTGGAAACCCTTACTGAAAGTTGACACAGAAATTCCGCGGAACCAAGCAATTTTCTATACTTTCGAAAATAACATGGGTTTTGCTCGGTAAACAGTCTTCATGATTTATAGACGGGAAACTGCTTGTAATTTAAAGCTTCGTAAATAGATCCCTAAGAAATTTCTTCGAGATAAAACCGGGTTTTATACACCATTGTGGTTTTTGGTTGTCATTGTTTACAATGCTTTATGATTTATTCTAAAAACGTGCAGTTTTGCATAGATTTATAAATTTAGATTACGACTCGAATTAAAACTCTAACAGTCGTTTTTATTACTTTGGTACAATTCTCACCTAAAACAAAATGTAGTTTTTTCTTTAAACCATTACAAAGTCTTTGAAATTATTCGGAACCAAAATGTTAATTTTCATTGTTACAAAAACGAAAGTTAATAATGAAATACTAAATTCACATAGCACGGTTCTCTTTACAATGGATACGCAAAAAATATGCAGATTTTTAGCAAAAGCACATTAACGGGAAGCTTTCTCGTCTTTTGTTAAAAACAAGCTGTAACAGGGTTTATTAAAACTTACATTTAGTCACTATTATTTCCCGTGATACCACCCGGGTCAAAACTCCCTGCAGGTCTACCACCAACTCTTAAATTGCAGACGAGGAAGAGAGACGCCACTCTACACCATGTGGTATGCTATCTTGCTTACACAATTGCAACAATCCAACTTCAAAAGAAAATGTTTGCCCTATCCACATCCTTTTAATGTGATAAGTGAAGACAGACAAGTCACAGAGGCATTTTTCTGGCACACATAATTCAAGTTGCACGGTTTATAATAGTAAGTATACTCTGGAGAGTTGGCTTGAGCGCAGTTTTGACTTCTTTAGAGGACTTTATACACGATTAAAAATGTCATGCGTATGAAGAAGAATTATTCAGAGCAGAGGTATAATAACACAATCACTATAATGTAGACACAACTGTACTGGTTGTCATCCTTACTATCCTTACTAATATTATAAATGTGAAAGTAACCCTATCTGTCGGTCTGTCTGTTACGCTTTCACGTCTAAACCACTGAACTGATTTCAATGAAATTTGGTACGGAGATAGAGTTGACCTTGAGAAAGAACATAGGATAGTTTTTATCCCGGACTTTTGAAGAGTTCTCTTGGAAACGCGATGTAACCGACCTCGACGCGGGCGAAGCCGCGGGCGAAAAGCTAGTTACATAAAAAAATACATATCCCACGTTGATTGGAGTGGTCAGTAATAAGGTAATAAGTTAATAGCCAAGTAACAATAACAGCCATACGTCTACGTGTGCAACAATGGCGCAGGGTACAGTAATATAATAGCGTTCGTGATTAGTGGTTACGTTCGTCCTTTGTTGCATACAATATATTGAAAACAGAGTTAAATACCCGTTATTTGTTACTCATAGAGCAGATGATATAACAAACATGATAGAAATAGATTGCTTTTAGGTCTATATTTTAGCCATATTTTAGCTCAGTGAAGCTTATTAAGGCTGAAGCTTGCCGGGGCAACGGGATTGTCCGGAAGGGTTATCGTGGCCCCGGTACACGAAGGGTAAAGGAAAGGAAAATTGGCAGGTGCTAGTTAGAAGAGGTCAATTTGATGATTTCCCATAACAAGGCTGTCAGTGGGATTGTCCAAATGGGTTACCGAGCGAGGCCCAGTTCACAAAATGGCAAAGCAAAGAACATTGATAGGTTTTAGTCCGTAAAACTCTGACACTCCCTTCCGTTCAAATCAAATCATTAGTAATTTAATGATGACTTGTCATACACAAATGAAATAAAGAGAGAAATAGTGTGTCAGTGTCTAATTTAGCCAGAATTTGGCTTTGAGAATTTTAATATAATATAAAATTGAAAATATAGAATTAAATATAGAAAATAATACAAAATAAATGATAATCCTACTAATATAATAAACGTGAAAGTTTGTTTGGATGGATGTATGTTTTTTACTCTTTCCCGCAAAAACCACTAGACGTTTTTGGACGAAGTTTAGCACAGTCTTTTACAACTTCATTCGCCTAGCCTTTTCCCAACTATGTTGGGGTCGGCTACCAGTCTAACCGGTTTTAGCTAAGTACCAGTGCTTTACAAGGAGCGACTGCCTATCTGACCTCCTCAACCCAGTTACCTGAGCAACACGATACCCCTTGGTTAGACTGGTTGTCAGGCTTTCCAAGCTTCTGACTACCCGTAACCACTGGCAAAGATGTAGGAATAACAGCCGGGACCCACAATTTGACAACGTGCCTTCCGAAACACGGAGGAACTCGTTGTGATAAAGATGGACACCTATCTACGTACCAAGCGCGTCAATCACAGCTTAACCTGTGATCGAATCACTTATACGGCTATAGCTAAGGCACGAGCTCCACCCACAGTATTTTACGACCTGGATTATAAATATTAGATAGAATAGACAGTTTTCATCCCGATTTTATATTGCCGTGACATCATTCTCGATATGTAGCGGGCGAAGCCGCTGGCAACAGCTAGTTTCTTAGATATAGAGAAACATAACAAAGACACAGACAAGTAAATAAATAAGAGATAAAATCGTTTCATCCTCTAAATGACTTGCTCTATAATGGGCAAACATAGGAAATGTTTAACCAAGTATTACAACTATTACAAAACTGATAAAAGAGACGTGTTCTAAGTCATGTACAACTGTAATTAACGATAACACTGGATTTTAAAGTGACGTCACCAAAGGACTGGAGATAAAACAGTAAAATATATTTCGTGAAGAAATGGGTACTTTTTAAATCTGGTTGTATTTAAAAATCGGTCGCGACAGTGAAAATTGAATAATATAAAGAAGTGAAGAATAAAATGGTCACCCAAAATATTTATGATCGTTCCGTTACGTTAATTAACCTACGATTTATTTATTTAGTTATAACGGTTACAGAAATACATCATCTGCGAAAATTTCAATTTCAATTCTTAATTGTATACCATAATGCGTATACAAATGCGTACATTATGTTCATCACGGTTCGTGAGATACTGCCTCGTTGTGACAGTGGGACAGACAGCGGAGCATTAGTAATGAGGTTTCATTTTTACCCTTTAAGTGTGGGAACCTAAAATATCCAACTTATTTTTACTCCAATGCGAGGAAACCTAAAAGAGTCAAACGTCTTCAAAATCTACCTGAGTTTATACTGCAATATCATTTGCCATCCCAATAATACCAACGTAAACACTAAATCCGTAAAAGCACACCATAATCTAATCATGGCAAAAAGGAAAAATAAAGATCATTTAAAAAATTGTTAAAACAAAGTCTTGCACAGCATTGCCTAGTTATCACGAGAAAAATACTTAGTTATTGCACCCAGTAAGCCGACACTCAACAGTTAATTTCGTAAACAATAGACCATTACCGTCACTCAGAATCTGTGACAACATCAATTAACCACTCGATCATGAGAAACAAAGTGACTTTACATCAACACGTTCATATTAACAGTATTTTTCTCATTAATGCGGTTTTTTATTTATTAATCCAGTGAATAAATGGTAAGTTTAAGGTATATTGAAAGTGAAATGTTTATCAATAACTAGCTATTGCACGCGACTTTATCAGCGTGGTTTGTAAGATTTCAATCATGATTTGAATAATGCTTTAGTAACCCATCACTGCTCTGCTCCTAGTAATCATACATATCATGATGGTATATACCTATAGCTTTCCTCAATAAATAAACTATCTGACGCCGATGTAGATCTAGAAATGAGACAGCTCACTACAAGACTAAGAACGGCGTCTTACTTCCACAACTGCTATAGTTTCCTCACAAAGAAAACTTAAAGAAGATATAGGCATCTGAATACACGCAACCGTTTGAGGGCAGGCTTCGACTTCACCAGACTTTTTATAAAATGATGAACCGGTTAACTGAAGCTTATTTATCGGGATTGCCCGAATAGTTTCGGACTGAACTGGAGTCCTTAATCATGAGCTGACGCGGCCTACTAGCATTTGGAGTCGGAATGCTCTGTTTTTAAAGACACAAAAAAAAACATTCGAAAGCTTTTTTAATTTAAATATTTTTAAATCCTTGTACCTTCTACCTTATTGTTGTCGTTCTACCGTCATGCATAGTTGTTTATATTCACAATCAGGACAGTTCAATCCATTAGAAAGTGACCCCGTTGGTATCGCCATCTATTGTCTAGCACATTACCTATACCGGACGGTAATTGTCTGCTAATTAAGCATTACTTTTACCGGTACACAATAACAATGTACTTTTAAGTAGGACATGGAAATTCGGCGAACTGTTTTCTATGAGACCATAGAAAATTTTCGGCAAAAAAATGGCTTTCAGAATTAAGGTTATTATGTTTTGCCTAATCATAAATAATGTATCCATAGCGCGAAAATTTATGGATTATAGTAGACAATTATTTTTTCCGCAAATGAGCTTTTTTGTTTTTTCCATACATAGCCTACATATCTATTATTTCGATTTAGTCCAGATTTTTGTCATAAAATAAAAAGTACCGGAGTTATTAGTTATTTACCCAAAGGAACTTGGGTACCTACTTAACAATTTCTATAATAAAAAATAAGCATTTTGTAATTTATGTTTTTGAACGATTAATACTTAAGAATCAAAGATATGGAAAACTAACACACTCTCCCCACAAGGGTCTAACTCCTCCACGCGTCTCTTATTTTCGGACAAGTCGCCACAAATAACTCTCAGCTCACAACTGACAACTGCTGTAAACGAGGATCAACAATGATTACAATTATTAAAGAAAAACACCCAGCACTCAAGTTAACGTATCCCAAGAGTACGATTGACTGTCTTGGAACCTGGCGCGAAATTTAATAAAAGGCGTAGGAAAAACTATTTTCTGCTTCCCTCCACTTCAAGAGAAGTAAAAGAAATACGCTATAGCCGAGAAAAGACATCGGCAACAGGATATTAGATTAAATCTAGTAATATAATTCTGTTTACTTTACTCCGTCATAAAGATTGCCAACAAATATTGAATAAGTATTTTTAATTTTATCAACATCATAAAGTAAGGAAGATTACAGTACTTAAGATGATAAAATGTATGGTGGTAGGTGCTAGTAACATACCTTGCTAGTTAAAGCCTACTAGTAAGTGACGTCACACGAGATTTCAAATCACTGTACCCCTTCATTTTACGTTTACGAGATAAACGAAAAATACTCATGACATATTTTTAGGAAATTTGTCGGACGGACTGAACAGATTTTTTTGTGAAATACTCTATTGAGTTAGGCCCAAATGCCAAGCATCACGAAAAACATGTCATTACTATTACTGCTATCCGTTGTCCTGCTATACAATTTTTTATACCAGTCCTAGTGTTATTCGACGATACGCCGTATCTTCCTTGGCACTACCTACATATATAGTGTCATACGTGTAATATACAACGGTAGCAATCAATAATGCACACCGGCCCGGGGCGCATGACGTTTCAGCGTGACGCCATGAGCTCGCAACACCTACGGTCTAGATTTAGATCACGCTGACTCATTTTACGTATTCTAAGTTTATTTTTCTACATACGATTTATTTTTAAAGACTTGTTGTTTTGTTGTTAGGAAGCAATTTAAATAACATCTTTTTATATTTATTAACTACGGCGTAGAGGACACTTGTCTATAATCAAATATCTTCTTTCATTTTTCTAGGGCAACTTCATAAAACCTTAATTAAAAAAGAAACAATAAAATGTAAAAGAATCTTCGAATAACCTTTTTCACTCGAACAGTTATCTATATTACTCCTAAATCAGACTCATTAAAATAATTTTAAAATTATAGAGATTACTTGTCACTGATTTGCATATAAATTCGTTTTGACTGCATATTGCAATTCAAAAGATTTATTTTAGAACCATAAAAGTTGCAACAAACGAAAACATTAATCTAATAACCTAATAAATACTTCATGTTAGATATAAAAATGTATAGACATATTTATTCGTAACCGCAGAAAGTAATTTTAAAGCTATTGAAAATATATTATATTTGTATAAGAAAAGTTTTTTTCCCGGTTCGACCCGGGTGGATGTGGCTTGTAGCTAAACATCACTCCTAAAATGTAGTCGTCGACTAAACCAAAGCTAACTACATACTAAAATTAATCAAAAATTGGCATAGCTGTTCCAGCTCGATAAAACAACAAACTTACATACATCAACACTCACAACGCAACCAACCAAAACAACAGGATTCAGTTAAAAATCTATTAGCTATTTCAGGAGACAATATAGCCAACAGTTACAGCCTGAACATTGATTATGTAGAACCCCTTTCCGCCTACACGTGTGACCCCTGGAAACTGGGAATGTGTTTTGCAGGCACGTGTATAAGGACAAGTGACCTTTACAGCAGCTATCCTCCTCCCACTTAGATGCAATTCGGTTAATCCCATTTGGAATCGTAATATCAAAGTTCATGTTTCATAATTCGTACTATTTCATGAAAAGACTTACTGCCGCAGCAAAAGTTGTTTTGACATAAAAAATATTTCTACGGAATATCTGGTGAAGCCACATTACATACGAATACAAATGAGGGATAAAAATAGTTATTCGATTCTCGGAACTACCCAATACTGGCCAATACACACCGTAATTAGAAGAGATTGGGTCAAGCCGTTTTGGAGGACTTTAACTAACATCATCGCAACAAGATAATTCGGCATATTATTAAAAGATAAAGTTAAAAAAGTGCCGTGGCAAGAGGTAACCTCTCGCCTCACTGGGTAGGTCCTCTGATTTAGTCAGTAGGAGTCTTACACTACGCGCTTCCTCTATCAAGGAGTTGTGAGTGAGTGTTGCCATGGTGAGTGCGCTGTATAACAAAAAGAGAGGGTAGGTAATCTCTGAATTTACTAAAACGGTTTTAAAAATTGTTTACCAATAGAAATTCATGTTATATGTGATTGCCATAGGCATAAATGTAGCGTCCGATACAGAGCAAAGAACAGCAAGTATTTATAATAATAACAGCCGTATTCAAGATCGACACTAAACATGACGTTGTTTTAGGTGCTGTCTTTATCATTTTCAAGTGGAAGGTGGAGATAAACAGACATTGAAGAACGTCGCTAACCCATTAAAAGTGAATTTAAAACGATAAGAATTGTTGGCGATAGCGAAATAAACAAATTTGCAGTCTTGTTTTGTTAGTTTACAAATATACCTGTAAAGTAAACCAACAACTAGAATATCAACTAGCTGTGACCCGCAGTTTCACCCGCGGGAATACGTAGGTCCTGTTCCCGGTGCCTTAATATTATTAAAATAAATCACTTTCGTAACAAAAGTCAGGATTACTTAATGTGGTGGTTAAGTATTCTTAATTTTTGTGTTTTTCCATGCAAGTTTTCATTATTTTTTCTTTCATAAGACCTTCTTTTGACTATAACAAATACAACAACAAAACGAATTGGCGAAATCGGTCCAGCCGTACAGGCGTGATGCCGTGACCAAGCGAAATATGTATTCATTTTTATTATAATTAACAAGAATCCCACGACTACTGAGTATAAACAAACAAAACAAACGTGAACTTTTGGCGAAATTCTGTGAGACGTTCCGAAGTTCTTGTGATTTGGTCTAGTTATAAATAGGTGGGTGGTGGGCGATCAACAAACAAACTTGGTCGCCAACGCTTCGGTATGAGGAAGCAAAGTTTTGCGTGTTTGTAAATAATTCTCGTTATAACTCACTTTATATATGAATAAGATGATTGTATGCCAATGCTGTTACTATACATTTCGTCTTGTGACACATTTAACATCATTACTAGAATGTATCATATATCTAATATATAAAATTCCCGTGTCACGATGTTAGTTACCGTACTCCTCCGAAATGGTTCGACAGATTTTTATGAAATTTTGTATACATATTGGGTAGGTCTGAGAATAGAACAACATCTATTTTTCATACCCCTAAGTGATAAGGGTTGCTCACACTAAAAAAATATATTTTATTTTTTGGACGAAATTATTTGTTTTTATTTTTTTTATAATGTGTCATTAAAGATACATACAACTAGAAAAAAAACGGCAGAACAACGTTTGCTGGGTCAGCTAGTATTTGTATAAATTGCATAGTTTCAAGGAAAAAGGACGCAGTGAAAGACTTGGTAAGAAGTACATATAAAAGATTCCTATTAGATTTGATATTGTGACGGCGTACCGCCGAATCATAAATTATTATTATAATAAGTATTACAAATGTGTAAGCGTGATAGAGCACTAAACTGCAAATAGCTGCATTTGTCTTCTACACTTTACTATAATATCACTTTAAATGGTGGTGGCCCTCTGTAAATGATTATAACAAGAACAATGATCAAAAGTTCATGTTGAAACAGAACAAATCAACATGCTCATCATCTAACCGACGACCTCCGGTATCGGCATACTAACCACTAGAGAACGACGACGAACAGAGCAATGCCTATTCTAAAGCCTATTAAGATTAAATAAAGGAAACATTTTTGTACTGACTTTTGATTACTTGTCTAGGTAAATGTCAATACTTGCAGAATAACCGTCCGGCCCTAGTTACCGCTTGAAAGTATAAGTACAACTTAACAAGCATTCATTCCGTTACTTTACGCGTTAGTGGTGCGAGTATTTAATTTAATATACCTACATAGTTTTAAAAACACGTAAACCTTCGTATAATCCACAGAAAGTATCGAATCACGAGTATTGCTAAATACACACGGAATCGGGTAAACAAACTTGGGCTCGACGACTTGGTGTTATTTGACAAATATTCACGGTTCTAGTTCTATTGGTAAACTACATAAAACCTACTTTTAAGGATCCGGGACGCTTTCAATTGCGCGTGAGACTATCTTGAGTCGAGCAAGCGAGATAATATCACCATGATCACGCTAGGTAACTCCCGAAACTGGTTTTATAGTACTTTTGATTTTGATTCGGTCTTGAAATGTCAATATCGAACGAAACCAAGACGCGATCGAGTGTTATTAGAATCGCTAGCTGTCCTGTCTAACAAGCCTTGCTCTAAGCCTCTAACTCTCTCTCTAACCCCTGCACGATTTGGCGCTAGTTTTGGGTTAACAGCTAAGCTTAGCCTCGAAAGCGTAAAAGACAAATAGACAGACTTACCTTCCTTTTTATATTTACACCAGTATCTAGCCCTATATTCCCTATCCCTACTAATATTATACATGCGAAAGTAACTCTGTGTGTCTGTTACGCTTTCACGTCTAAACCACTGAACTGATTTTAATGAAATTTGGTACAGAGATAGAGTTGACCTTGAGAAAGAACATAGGATAGAGAGGTTTTTATCCCGGACTTTTGAAGAGTTCTCTTGGAAATATAACCGACATCGACGCGAGCGAAGCCGCGGGCGGAAAGCTATTTAGTATAATCCCCAAACAGGGCAACGGCCTTTCAACCTAATTTCGTCGTCTTCAAAAAAAGAAATCTGGCCCAATTCTGATAACAAGGCTATATTTCAGTCAGCAGAACGAACGAAGAAGGCGCCAGACATAAAGCGGCCATATAAAACCAAATCCGAAGCCCATTGCCATGAAACCCAATACAAGGTACCGACCGCGACGACGCGTGGGCAGTACCGACAGCAAAACAAACAGCTTCGTGCCAGCCAACGTGCAAATATTTGGTACCAACTTGTCTATCTTCGGAGGAAACGAACAGAAGTACCAATCGATTTGTTTTTTTTTTTAAGATATTTAATAAGCAACACCTTTATTCTTATTCTGGTCCTTTTATACTGCTGATTTAATGTGGTGTTTGTGAACTCTTAAATTGCATACATTGTAAATAAACAAGTATCTTTAGTTTCTTTACTGAAATAGCATCTTGCCTTTTCAGCAAAAATCATCGCAGTTTCTGGGTGCAGATTTTGACAGTTTTACAGGACCATTGGTATAAAACATGCTTTATGATTTTGGGAGGTTTAAGAACTTTAGACATTGAAATAATCGGTGAATATTCATAACGCGACTTTCTTACATTTGTTACCCAGAACACATAAACCGAAGAGTTGCTACAAACAATCACAATTTAAATTTATTTGGAAATAATAAAAGAAATTCAAAGGCCGCTACTAATGATTCTTCTGCACTCCCCTGCCTCGTAAGTTACAAGACGACGGTGAAGCGATATCGTGTGTACCTAAGATCTGAATTGATTTGCCGTTGTGACGTCATCCACGCATATATCGCGAATACTAAACGTAGGTATGTGTTGTCGCACTGTGTATTTAAGGAAACATTCTTGTTAATACCTCGACCAAAATTCATTACGTTTTAGTGTTAATTATAAAGTTAAATATCTGAATTTGAAATATTTGGTTTGAATAAAAATAGGAACAATATGGACGCATAGCAACCAACCAACGTGAAAAAAGAGGGAAATTGAAAACTTGGATTGATTTTTCGTATCTTGTGTAATTTTCAGGTTAAAATAATTAAATGATAATAGTTCTTTTACAGCAACTTGGAACCATAAAAATATAGTAATAAAAGAGCTACAAGCACATGAATCGCATGGCATGAAAACATGAATATTTAAAATTAAAAAAATACTACTAAATATTTTTTATTTTTTGAAAAAGGAGCGTCATCAAGGTCACCAAGGTCATTATCCGATAACATTAATAATAATTGATGCATATCAATTCTATTGTGTTATAAATTAACCGAATTTGCTTCGGTTTTTAATATTGTTACTAACTTAATGTAAAGTACAGATATGCGCAAAATAATGAAATATAATGAAATGACCTTTACTCGAGATTTTTTTTCAAGATTATAAGGACTTTACAAAATATCTCTAAATATGAATGAAACATTTTGAAATAATAAACAAAAATTCCAATCCTACATCGAAAAAAATACTCATTGTGTATTTAACGATTAAGAAACTTTGAGAGGACAAAGACCTAGTAAAATGTACAAAAATTCTCGAACTTATGTTACCAGCTTATTGTAATACCTACATTCTGATTTCTAAATCTTTTCGTGTTAAAATATCATAATTTTGTAAAATTTTATGATAAATCTACTTGTACTCACATTACTAATACTTTTTCTATAGTGTTCTGCAGTATAAAATCAATCAAAAACACCAACAAAATGTATAGCAATACATGACATTTCCTTATGATTGGATCCCGCCTACGCATTTTGACCGCAACTGTACTGTAATAATTAACCTTTGCGAACGTCAGGGAGGTGAATTTCAGTTAATTCGAGCGGTACTACCCGACTTAAACATACATCTACAATATACATGTAGCCTATTATTATATGTAAAACTTCATGCATTAGTTACTCGCGGTTTCAGTTTCACTTGTTTAGCTGTATATTAAACAGAGACATAATTATAAACCTAAAATGTGCCAGGGGTGCAGAAAAAAATATAATATCACATATCTAGCGAAATTAGCTCTACCTATTTACGATTTCAAATTGACCAGGTTCATCCCAGCGATCATATTGCTCAGGAATCAATTCCGTTTCAAACGACCCTTTTACAAAAACCCTGGTTAAGAACCACAATTAACCATCATATTTCTCAGGTTCTTCGAAGGTTCGCAAGGTCCTGCTCCTGAGGTATTTGGGCGGTGGAACGGGGAGGGAGACAAAAAATATCTAGGACTTGGTTTGCGTTTGTCACTGACGTCCTAGGGATTCAATTGATTCTTATATAATATCATTATCAATAAATAATTGGAATTAGTAATTATATTTAAACATTGTGCAAAACATGCAAAAAAAATGTGTTCTGGAGATAAATATAATAGGTATAATTATGCCGAATATAAGCTGTTTATCGTAGGCTCATTCTAGAATAAATCCAAATCATGAATATATTCAGAATTTCCTTATACTTTACAAAAACAATATAATCAAGTCATTAAAAAACTTGAGCTCAGGTACTAATAAAATAGTTAGGTACAACAATTATAATTAATATTATAATATAGTTTAACGATTATTTTACGACGTTTACGAAGGTGTCTTCTACTAACATTAAATAACGTAGTTTTATCTCGTTAGGAGTATAGCATTTGTGATTCATATTATGAAGCACGAATATTTGCCAAGTTGCCAAATTTATCGTCTGTCGTTATTTATCATGTGACAATTTGTTTAATATGCTTAATTAACATTTATGACCAGGTGTCACTTGTGGAGGCTTAAAGAATCAAGGATAAAGTCCTCATGGACTACTTTCACGAGTGGAAGAGGGTGTACGGAATTTCGATACGAAGGTGGGTCCAGGCTTAAGACCATGAACGAGGTAACTAAACTCTGATCCCGAGTGACTTCAACGATTTTCAGTTTATTTTTTATCTATTAGTTCTCTAACCTCACTAATGTTAAGAACTAAAGGCTCGAATCGACACCTTTTCCTATTGGATAGTCTATTTTACGAAATTAAAATAGGTTTACAAATAGTTTTTTTGGAACACCACAAAATAACTCTTTCTACAGACAGCAACCCAAATCGTCCGCCATTCACCACGGAAAAAAATAAGAAAACACATCACCCTACGACTAGAAAAAACGGAAAGAAACTTCTCATCTCATTCCAATAGTTCTTAAGGGTAAATCATCGTATATCACTCCAAAGAACTGCATGTACTAACACCAATAAGGCGGTACATCGGTCGGCCTTGAGGAGTCGTCGATCACTCAACGTCTCTAGAATACCAATAGGTTCCGTATCAAGGGAACTGGTTTTATAATATATCGTACCAGTGAATTTTGCTATCGTAATTGCAGTTCGAACAATTCACTGGGTTCTTCTTTAAATGACTACCACACTAATTAATGAAATCCTTGCATCCCAAGGGGTTTCCCAAAAATCCAAGGCATATGCATTAAACATACCAGATTCAAGACATGAATTCGTGGATCACACAAACACTTGTTCTACGTGAGGATCAAACTTGCGACACATCGCGCAAAGCTGGTTTAGAGTGGTGACCCCAACCACGCGAGAATCCGTGCAGTGATTAAATATGAACTTTGTATAATCTGCGGTTTTTAAAAGACTGGAATTAAATCCGTAGTCGAATCTACTGATTATGACTAATGGCTTGACCACATAATTATTATAGACGCGATATTTGTCAGATACCAACAATCAGAATAAAAAACAACGATTTAGGAGTGACAAGGATGTAAAGAACGCAATTATCTCTTTGGGTAACCGGCATTTAAAAAAAAAATTGTATCCTTATCGAATCCTTAATGTTTTACACAAAGAGCACCATTGAACTTGGGAATCAATGTTTGAGGGTCTTACAAATGTTGATTTCAAACCAGATGTGAAGTGAGGGAAGGTTCTGTGGGGGGGGGGGGAGGAAGCCCGCCTCCACAGGTGACACAACTAACTCTGCTCTATACAGTCAATCTATTGTTATCGCTCTAAAAGACGCCTGTGTTTTTATAATAAACGAAGAGGTATTATTGCCTATTCTCATGCAAGCCGCTACAATATAAGGCATTTAGTTTTTTACCGGGACAAAACTGGTACCTATTTTTGTAATACTAATTTCATCGCGAATCCATTAAGACTATTTTATATAATCTACAGTACACAAATCATTATCGAAAAAACACAATCCATATCCAAATTATTACAAAAACAAAGATCGTAAAAAAACTTTAAACAGACATAATATAAATTAACAAATTATCGCTAAATGATATAACAGTTAATTTTGGTCGCTATTCGAAAGCCATTTATAAATAGACGAACACTTTCTCTTATATCCTTGTTGCATCAATAGCTTGCTACACGTATAAAAATAACGGATTTAGAAACAATAATACTAAGCATTAACACTATTTAATATAATATTTTACAACTTGATCCGTACTTACTTCATGGAGCAGTAGTTTTTGGGGTTAGTTAATAATGGTCAACTCCCTAGATATCAGATGCACACGAATAAAGTGGCTTTCTATTGGTTAAAGATTTTCCAAAAACAGTTCCATGGGTCCTGACATAACCTCCACAACCTCATTAACCCTTTATAACATTACTATAGATTTATAAAGCAGTAATTTGTTATTAAATGATTTAACGGTTTACTCACGCGTATTTATCGGGGTAGCCCGACTAGTTTCGGACCCAACCGGAGTCCTTAATCATGAGCAGACGCGGCGGGATCGCGAGTCGGCTACCCCGATAAATACGCGTGAGTAAACCGTTAAATCATTTAATAATGAATCAGTCTCACGATAGTTATTATAAAAATACAGTAATTTGTTATTAAGAAAAGGTCAAAGTCCATACATACATCAATAGTTACTTCCAGGAGAAAGTAATTATGCAAAACGCGGAACCCTGCATATACTTGTAGCCATAAAGACAAAAGGCTGACCTGAGTGACCCCTATTTAACAGTACCTTCCAGTCGGTTCTCGAAGGTCAATGACTTTCGCTCATGACATTTAAAAAATAAAATAAAAAATAAAGATGCATCGAAAACAAATGAATATTATAGTCTTGCTTATGCTAAGCAGAAAATATTATTAATGAGACGTTGTTTTTTTTTTTGGTATAGAGGCGCTTAAACGATTTTGCGAAAACAACTGAAATAAACACAAAAATGTTATATTGAGGTGTCATAGTTTTTGGAAGTCACCATTTCGTTTAACAGGAATTTCCCGCCATAATTTTTCTCAATTAAAACAGTACGTGTGTCACGTACACGTGGCATTTTTCTTTTAAAAAGTATGGAGATGTTTGTAGAAAATCAATGGGATAGTAAGCATTCCTTTCTATTTTCCCTCATCATTATTACCCTTAGCAGAAAACTATCTTTGGTCTAGAGTATCAATAAAACGAACCAAATACTTGGACCTTTAAACATTACATAAGCTTGCGTTTTACCTTCATATCGTTACGTCAGTGTGGATGGAAAGTGTCATCAAGATACTTTCACCGGCGCGTGCTGTGTAGCCAGTTGTATTCAACATAACATAATGGAGGTTATTACGAGCCCAACGTTGGGATTTGGGACATGGTATAGAAGAGACTTGTGGGTAACGCTAGGTCGATAGTAAGGGCCTCGTTCCCAGGAATAACAGAACGAATGAGGTTTCATATTAGCGCCCTGTGTCATGTATTTCGTGACTTATTTTATGTAGCTCTCTTCCTTATGTTCCCCTCTATAATGACCTCTAAATTATTGTAACAGAATACAATATAGCAAGTAAATACGTCTTCAATTCCTCACCCAACGTCACATACACTTCCTAACATTTGAAATCAATGTATAAGATGCCCCACCGTTACGCTTTTTACCTCTTTTGGTTAACGCCTTTAAAAATGGCTCTCGACTCTTCAAAGCCTTCTTATCTCGAAAGACAATTGCCAAATTTTATCCCAAACCGTTCAGTCGTTTTTGCATGAAAGAGCATCCATTTTAAAACTTTCTCCTCATGAATAAATCACTTCACAATTTTTTCTTTAACTGCAATTTAGCTAACTCCTCAAAAGTTTTATTATCGATCAATATTAGATAAAGGAATGTGATTTTTTTTATATTGGACAAAGTGAAGAAGTATTTATTGCGACGCCTAATTGAAACCTTGGCGATTTCAGCTTTTGGAGTGCAGAGTGCAGATATTATTGAACATGACCATGATTTCGCGAATAACGGGCTTATATTTTAAATATGCGTAAATGCAACTTATTCATCATGATATTTAGTTATAGCTACATATATAATACGTAAAGCCTTCAATTCTTTATTGTGCGAGTGCATCAGCTGTTATGTCCAGATGTCGACGCGACAATGAGAAATGGGTCGCTTTGTGACGTCATTCAATGCGAATGTATTATGAGTATTATATTATTATGAGACGCATTGACTGCAACGATAATAATAGATGTGTTTATAAAATTATAATACACATAAAAGACTGATCTTGTATCCTCACAAATTTATTAGAATTTCTCTAAATGACTTAAAATAGTCAGTGCAGTTACACTTAAAAAATGCACTAAAATTGTTACTTAATTATTTTTTAACACTAGCTTACCATTATGAAGTAAGACTACTGTGGGACTTGGCTCCCGTCTCTCCCTGGAACAATTAAAAAAAAACGATTGTTACAAATAAATACCTTGGCTGGTAAAAAAAAAGAAAACTGTCAAAAGGCTGACGACGTGTGATGGAAGACGCGGGACAGACGTTTTTGGCTTTTAGAAATCAATATGTGCATCAATAGATTTGATGAAGGAATATACATATTATTAAAATAAATTGATTTAAATTTTGTGAGATTTAATTAGTGTGATGAAGTTAGTACATAACCTAGAAAATAATAAATAATATATACACAATCTTTTAATTATATCATTATTCCGATTGTTATGTTATAAATCAGAGCAAAGTATAACACTAAATATATCAAACAGATACAGAATGACATCTAAATTATAACGTAGTTCACTACTACCTAAAATTCAATTTAACCCAGTTTAGGTAATTTAATCGAAACAGTTTTCGTGTTAACTGGAGAATTGATGAGAAAAATCCAGTGAACGGTAACGAGGTCAGTCAGTTAACTACACATTTGGTATGATACTGCGTTAGTAACATAATTGACCGCACGGTTACGGTAAAATAGAGTTCACATAGTTTATTTTCGATCCTTCATACGCAGTACCAAAATACGTTAAAAATAAAACATTATTTTATACATTTACATTGATGCTTCTGTTCTCTCAATCTAAGTCATACAGTAAACCTCGTTTCCACAAATTTAAGACCTACTTTTAAAGATCATGGTAGGTCACTACAGCTTGCTTCTAGTGTCTACAAATTTGAGCCGTCTTTAATCACGATTTATTATTTAAAATTCACTGTTGTTTTGAAAAAATATTCAAAAATATAACAATTCAATTGAAATTGAATTGTTATATTTTTGAATATTTTTTAAACCATGAAAATAGTGTATGTACGAAGCTGCTGTAAATGTTCATCATTCCATAATTAAATTTCTCAATCCGAATAAAAAACACGTTTTGATGTTGATAAGCGAATAAGGATGCCTGCACTTTAATAACAAAATTATAAAACCCACATTATTACAATCGAATAACAACTTAAACTAACGAATAAACATAAACAAATTTATTTTAAATCCATCTTTAAATATTTCGAACAGACTTACAAACCAAATAGAACGTGTACTACGTATACAAGTCATGAGTCCAACAATAGTTTCATTTACACTATTTAGCATCCGTCCGCCATTTTCCTTAAAAAATAATTCCTTTGAGTATAGATAAGGAATAGTGCGCTTATTGCTTAGAAAACAGCCATTTTACCGTTTATCATAAACTATTATCCGAGTCTACGGAATAAATACAGAATTAAAATACAATAAAACTATGTTTGTCAATAAAAAAACCTGTTCTTTGTGTGTCAACAATGCATAATCATTTCTATAGTCGTCATCTGAAGGTTGATTATTAAACGAATGTAAAATAAATTATTATTATTCCGATTTGAATGTAGAATTGTTAAGATTGACAGGTGTAACATTGAACCAGCCAACCGTGTGCTAGTTCGGCCTCGGTACTCGTGGAGCCGAAAGGATCCGAATCAAGCCGAATGGATGAGTGAAAATTTACAAGGAGCCGTCTTCGTTACTATATTTAACTTTGACCCACATATAAAAGTTCAACGACTTATATTTAGTTAATATGTCTGTTTTTGTGAGTGCACGTTCGCTAAGTAATTTAAACGTAAATGGAACGACCAATTACTGTACCAGATAAAATGTACACTTACGACAAGCGTCCATTTATGAAAGATGTTGTTTAGAATTTTAATAACTACTGACTGATGTCGATCATCCCACGCTTGTAATAAAATCTAATAAGGAAACAGGTTGCTTGGTAATATGGTACACTGCCAGGCAATAAAGTGTGTTTTATGTTTCAAACATGTTTAAGAACTAAATAAAGTTTGTGTTAGAAGCAGATAATTTTAAAAGATATTGACAAGAGATACCGAGCACCTTATGCCGTTGTTTCTTATCAACAACTAGAGTCAGAGCTCTTAAGTAAGGATGAAGGGAGTCTTGTTAAATTTAAGCCTTTACTTTATATACTACCTACTGTTAAATATGTAAGTATTTTTATCTGTATGCAACAACTTCACAACGAAACCAATCGAAAGATTTTGATAAATTTAGATATCTTGACACCTAAAACTCTAAGAAAGATAATAGTGCTAGTTTTTTGTATTGTAATTATCTTCATGTGGCTGAAGAAACGATCTTTTTTTTCTTTGAATGAACAACTGATTTCGTTTTTTTTTATTTTGATTCGAATTTGATTCAGGTCTTGAAATGGTAGTATTCTATATACCCCATGTTCATCCCCCACAACTTTTGAACGGCATAACCGTTGGTTTTTAAACATGTCTAGGGTCATTTGCACAAAATTTATCTTTAATACAAAGCAAGTTACATTGAAATCGATCAATGCTTCGGGACCTATGAAAAAATCAACCCGACCTCTATTTGCTTAAAACAGAACAATATTCTGTCGGTTATAAGCTTACAATTTTTCCAGTTAAAATATAAACACTCTAACAACGTTACTGTTCCGAACGTACATATCTGTACTGTGTACACACGGTAGTCTATAACTCAATACCGGTTACATAAGAGTCCAAGTTCATCTAGAATTAACTCATCAGCGTATAACAACCGCTAACTTCTCATTGCATAATGTAACGCATGACGATAAATATACGATCAGATGATTGGACATAGCCCCTCTTTATTCCGGTGCAGTTTGAGTGCGTACTGTCGTAGACAGCTGTCATAATATTGTAGAAACTTCTACCAATCGATTAGTTGATTGCATAGATAGCTGAATGGTATAAGGTCACCATGCCAAATTTCATTCTTTCATTTTATTATCCATAAATATCTACTTGTTTGTTATATTGTTTCTTGTAACACTTCATTAACTATTAAATGATGTAACGGATTAATCACGCGTATTTATCGGGGGTGCCCGACTAGTTTCGGACCCAACCGGAGTCCTTAATCATGAGCTGACGCGGCGGGAGCGCGAGTCGAACTTCATTAAAGACAACTTCGCACAAGAGCAAGTTTCACATACACTTAAGTCATACCCTTTGGGTGAGCAATAGTCGCCATAGTGCGTGGTAAGCCCTAAGGCCCTAAGGCTAATGAACATTAAAGTACGTCACCTACCTCGCAACAAACATTCCTCGCTTGATTTTAGAGCGCAAAAGTTTAGCTTCGCTGAGTCCACAGTCCAAGACTGAACACTAGACGAAGCGAAGAAATAAATAAAGCGATTCCATTGGTTTCTTACTGAAACATCACTCGAACAATCAGGTGGCAAGGCAGGCCTAAGTAACACATCTTGTAACATAAAATAATATTTACATATTCTTCCTAAATCTATTGAACATCTTGTTAGTTTTATCGTTACAAGGTCGTTTATTGTTTACACACATTATAATGTGTAATCAGGGGCCTTACTGGCAGAATCAAAAGGTGTGCTACCTTGATTTGACATTTGACTAGATATTGCCCGCTTTAACCGATTTGATAAAGACTGTATAATGTTTCGGCACGCAATGGTTAATGGACAATCCATTAGAGGTAATGTTAACTTTTTGGGCTTTATATCTGAGTAGTAGAGTTGACATTTGTGTGGCGTTTAGAGATGAACTTTTTAAGAAGGTCTTAATCTTATTTGTGTCTAACGATGATCCCTAACCTTCCTAAAGTTTAAAGAGAGGTAACTGCGGTTTTATTAGTGTTGTTGAATCGTTCAAATCATGTCAGGTGAAGCAGCGAAAGCCTGCGGTTCGCCAGCATAGTTCCAATCCAAAAAAAAAACATTTAAATGGCTACTTATCGACTGATAGATATCGTGCAAACCGCTCCGGATTTTTAACCAACAGTTATTATTTTCGTTTAACTGGCAAAGCTAATAATAACGATACAACAGCGAGCGTGCTCCAAAAACGTCAGTATAATGATTGCTTCGCATGCAAACGTCGGACTGTTGCCATAACAACTCGGCCAGCATATTCTAACCAATTAGAATCATTTGCAATTAATCAAATTGAAAATGTGTTGTTTATTAATTTTAATTATTTTAATTCTTTGTCCCATGATGTAGGTAGAACTAATCAAAAAAGAATGCAACAGTTTTTAAGAATGTTGCCAAGACGCGCATGTCACATCACATTGGAAGGAGCCATTCAAATTGTCCTTGTTCTTTTTGTTTCCGAGGAATAACGGTCAACAGGTATGTGACATTTTAGTTTTAAAACTAGCTGTTGCCCGCGACTTCGTTCCCGTGGGTAGAAGAAGATGTAAGTTATGATTTATACCCGTCCTGTTTTTTTTTCACATTTTCCATTGTATCTTCGCTCCTATTAGTCGCAGCGTGATGGTTTATAGCTTAAAGCCTTCCTCGATTAATTGTCTACTCAAAACAAAAAGAATTTTTCAATTTGTACCAGTAGTTCCTGAGATTAGCGCGTTCAAACAAACAAACAAACAAACAAACAAACTCTTCAGGTTTATATATTAAGTATAGAAAGTATAGAAGTATAGATTCTAGTCAGTTATACCAGCCCTAAAAATTTTGTTGTCAAACAAGGGAAAATAATAAGAATATAAACAAATAAGTCTCGAGAAGTGTGAGAATTGACTTGAGCTCATGATAAAATCTTTGTCTTGCGGTAGGCTGTCTAGTATCATTATTTGTAACAAAAACATTATTTATGACTTATTTAATCTTGAATGTGATAAAGACCTCACGTGTACCGTACAAAAAATCAAACATATAATTATCTTAATTTACATCGAGATTATAAATCAAAAAAGTCATTACAGGCAGCGGTTTAAAATTATCTTATTTAAAATTTGTATTTAATTACAAATATCCGCTTTGTATGCGTAATAAATATTAAAAATAAATGAATATATAGCGGATAAATTACGTTACTTGAATATCAGTCATGGGTTCAATAACTTGTAAAACCAAAAACATGAAGAAATTCTAAAACTTCTTAAAAAAATAGAGTCGGCGCACTGTACGGCGTTTAGCTTAGTCTTGCTTTGAGAGTTTGTGGTAGACGAAACTTATCCTTAAAACATTGTTGAATGTTTGTCTGTCTCTACATTATGCTTTAAAAAGGACCATAATGCCGACTTGGAAACTGTTTAACTTCAATATTTGGTGCGGTTATTAGTAATAACCGCACCAAATATTGAAGTTAAACAAGTTATATTACTTAACTGACATATTGAAAAATATGTCTCCGCTGTATTAAAATAATTATGAAGCAAGATATTAATTACCTACACTTATCAAAATAAGGCTTGCCGCTTACCGGAGATTATTGGTAAAGATGAGGAGAGAATAATTTATTAATTAATTCATATATTTATATTAAAGAAGAGAAAATATACCTGACAATAGGTCTCGAATCTTTGAAATCTATGGGTCTTTGTACCCAGTAGGCCAGTGTGCAAGCTACAGAGGTTTTCTCAGTGAAAGGTCAATTATATTTCTCTCTAAGTTTTCGCTTACAATGCTTTTACACTATAATTTAATTATGTTACAAAAACTTCGACTATCAAAAAATTTCAAACCTAATAAAAATCGTCTAAGACCAACATTTTACTTCCTAAGCGGACTTGCGTTAAAATTATGTAAGAAAACCGCACTATGCATTGTTTAATTGCTACTTTACTTTTTATACAAAAAGGCAGAAAAACGTATCATCAGGATAATCAAATCATTACTTTTTAGATTCAAATTTAATTACGAAGGAAAACAGGAACTGAATCATTTGCCACTCTATCGTCTGACTGTAAAAAAGTTCGTTTCGAACCAACAATATGGTTTTCGACTTAAATTCTAATGATCGAAATTTAAACAGCTACCAAGTACATCGCTTTTGGTAAACATTATAATGAAGGAAGTGACATCATCAAAACGACAACTACTTACTTTTTTAACACTTTGGGCCGAAGGTCTTTGCGTTCTTTGTTTTTTTTATGGCATAACCACAACACATTACATTATTGTACGGAAACCTTTGTAGTATTATTTTAAACCTTTTTAACGATTGCTGTAAATACATTTAATTTTTTTTAAGGCTCTCACAGTAAAAATACCTTAAAAATTTTATGCTTGCTCTTGGCAAGTGTTGGCGTTAATAATGGCGAATATTAGTTCAAAAGGTTTGGTTAACTCGTCAATACATTCTAATCAGTTTTATTATACCTATAAATCATAATAACTATAAATAACCCTTTCCAATACTAGCATTGCTACACGCGATTGTTTACATACTTAAAATTCAATCATTTAGTTAGTATGCACTTTAATGCAGAGCCCAGTTTACCAAGTATAAGGCATTGCAACATTCTGTTAATCAATGGGTGTCTTGTGCCTGTGACTTGAATGTTCGTAAAACCCCCCGCGACGCAATGATCCATTCGAACAGGAGTTGAGTTTTGAAAAAACGTCCCAAAATAATAACGTTAAATGTATAACGTGTGAATTGAACATCAGAACAAGCATTTGTCGATCACAAAAACGCTTGTCCTATGCGGAGATCGAACTATCGACACATCGCGCACAGTTGGTTTAGCGTGACCTCAACCAACCGACTATTCGTGCAGTTTAAGAACCTTAGGAGTATTATTTTGTAAAAGGTGTGAAGTGTGTTTTCACCTCTTTAGTTATATTTATTTAATATCTATCAACACTGTAAAAGTGTATATTTATTTGTAAAGTAAATCGAAATGGATGCGTTCCGCTCAGTTCTCGGCGAAAGTGGCATGGGGCGGGCACGGCGCCAGCCAAACAAGTGAAAGTGTCGACGAAAGCCGACTGCGGAAGAACTGCTTTCTTACGTTACCCCCTAGAACCACTCGATATCCTGTTTTAGCACTGGCAACACTGGCTTCGGTTTTTAATTTATTCTTCGTGCAGTTTTCGTACTTGGAACACTGCTGTATGCTAGTATAAGTAAAGTCTTTACAGCTTTTCCTATTAATACATAACTTTAGTTACGTACTTCATATATACTTACATTTACTCAAAACAGACCATTAACAATGCCAAGTACCACTTTTAAGAATGAACAAAATAATGTTTGTACCTTGCATCATACATTAAGTGTTTAGTTTTAGGTGTCAGGCTGTAGACGATTGGACTTACACTTCTATGCCTCACTGTTTTTGCCCAGCAATTTAATTCCATAAAGTATAATTTGTTATCATTGCTCTAGTGCAGTTTCTTAGAGAAATATAAACTTATGTAGTCAAAATACAAAATAACAACCACAATTTACAAACTTTTTCACAGTACTTTGACTGCTTTACTGGACTATGTAAAATGTTACAACATAACACATTAAGTTCATACATTGCAACATACACAAGAATTTAAAAAAATAATTAACCTTGTAATTTGCAGGTCAATGAAAATAGTTTTAATAGATTTTTTTCACAGATACATGTTAATATATCAACTAATTATGAATTTACACAAAAAAACTATGAGTGGTAGTCATATATTCAGGCAGGGTTACCAAGTTTTATTGCAAAGTCCTGTTGCAGTTGTGGAATATGCACATTGGGCTGAATTGGAGCCAACATTCAGAAAAGGGAGCCCCGTTAAGTGATAGTACAGTGTCTACAGTAGTGTCTTTCTTGCACAACTACAACCCCCACAGCATATGTTTACAACAGTATCTTCCTGCAAACTGCAGAAGGTGGGAATAAGGCCACTAGTGTGGAGGAACTTAGGAAACTCTAATACTCTTGTGTGTGTGCCATAACAAGAGTGAATTTTGCATTTAGTTGTATGACATTGTTTGGCATTTATTATCTGTTATTAATTATAACAGATATTTACATAAGTAGAAAACCTGATAAATCCATAAGATAAATACGTAGTTGAAAAATCTTTGGGCAAATGGGAATTCTGCTCTCTTCACACAGGGTGAACAGGGTTGAGCACAAATAAAATAAAGAGTACAAATTGCAGAAAAAAGTCACAAGCCATTAATAAATGACAGTAAGTACTACCAGTGCTTAACCTGCATTACTATCTGTTGCTATAGCGGCAATATAAATTCATCATCTGTGAAAATTTAAACCTGCTGGCTGACAGATAGACAAACGGGGAATCCTTAGTAATAGTGCCTTCATTTTCTTATAGGGAAAGGAACCCTATCAAATACAGACAAATAAGTTCAAGCTTTACAAGCACAATAACTGATAAAAAACATCTTAGAAATCAAACCATTTATAACTTGTTGATCTTGGCACAATATTAAATTTAAATAAAGTAATAAAGTTAAAAATGCTTTAATTGTTTCAAGATTTTATCAGCCAAGTTTTATTATTTTCTTTTATGACCATTATTAGCATTTATTATTATCATGTTTTGCCTAGCGTTTTCCAAATGCAAAATTAGTTAAGTCATTTAGGCTGGACTACACATCTCATAAACCCCCCACACATGTAACGGGCCAACTCAGAGCCCATATTAATTATGGTTAGTAGTGAGTTATTCTATTCATGCCTATAGAGAAACTGCACAGTTTTGTGGGGTTCTGAATTTGCTAATAAGAAAAAATCCAATATATTTAATAGAAATGAAAGGAACCCAAACTGCAAATTTTAAGCCTATTCCCTAAGTTTCTCTCACTTCCGAGAATTATTGAGGAAATGCAATGTACCTAATAAGACTGTTTGTCAAAATTACATATTATACTTCAACCGTCAGCAATTCATAACTTATGTCTTTTTTGTTTCATCAAATTCAACATTGCAATATTTTTGGTGATGGTGTTGTTCATCGAATTATTCATAATAGAATTATTAGTCACCATAAATAAAAATATGTAACTAATGTTTCAGAATCATATGAGCCTTCTATTTCTACATGTGATAAAATATACATGAATAGTTTTGTGCAAACGGTTACTTTACTCAGTATTCCAACAACTAATTACTTAATTGTTGGTAAATGAGAAACATTTACTAATTAAACACTTACAACATAGTTGTGGTTCTGCTAGCATCATTATTTGCCAATCATTTTCATTACAATATAGCTAGGTATAGAAATACCAATCTACTCTACTTATCTTTATATATTGATACTTTGAGTAGGTACATGAATTCGCAAACTAATGTAGATGTATACAAAATAATTTGCTAGGTGTTATTCATTGAACTGTTGTGAATTACAGATAAACTAAATCAAAGATGACAGACAACACGTCGTGCTGAGGAAAGCGACTCTATCGCCTCGGCGTCGAGCGAAATCAATGGCAACAAAAACATAATGAACAAACAAAAAATATGTTGTTACCGTACCGGTCGTGCATCAACGTCGCAGCGGCACGAACGAGCCAGCATGGCTCTCACAGCGCAAGAACCGCTAACAAACACCTTCACTAAACACGTATACCACACCAACGATTAACTTCACCCACTACCACATCACGCACTATTTACTCAATACTCAAGTAACTTTAGACCTTTGATCGCAACACAGACAACACTTTATATCACTATTCACTAAAATCCGTGCGGATATCTTCCACAGAAACAGAATGAATGTACACAAATAAACCACCTCCGTGAGACTACTTGCGAAATGATATGTCAACTACCTAGTCGAATTATCTCGAGTATACCACAAGAAAACACTACATACACTAATGATTACATGTATCCATGTGAAACAACTTTGATTTAAATCTAAATATACTTATATAGTAGAATGTTTTGCGTCTTTTTCGGTTGAAATACCTTAATATTCGAGCGATACGTGAACGAGCGTACCACTGCTACGCAAACCTATCCGAAAACTGGAACTGGTTACTGGGAACATTATCATTGCGCCTCGCAGATAGCCAACCGAACAAAAAGAAAAATCTTTCAGCTGACGTCTGACAATTTTGACAGCGACCTGTCAAGTGCCATTCGTCAGTGTTCTCTGCGTAGAAATACATATTCTACTATTTAATGATTCCCAATTGTCAGTTTTGTTTGACATCTGCAGAAAAACTTAAATTAAGTAATTTGTATTTTCCAATGATACATTACGAGTACTCTCACAATTTTGCTTTTGATATATTGAAAGCAAACTGTACATAGAAAGCAGCGTTACGAACAATTCTCGCAATTCTACTATTAAAATTAAACTACTATTTTAGTTGACGTATACCAAAAAGTCCACAGGTAATCAATGTAGTCTTTTTTTGTTCATCATCATCCTGCTTTCGTTCGAAGAAAGTTGTAAACTTCACTCATTGTTTTTTATTCTATTTTATACGATGTAGCTAATTCCAATATTTCCTCACGAGGGATTTACTTATCACATCTTTCTTGTTGTTCCTAATATGAGTTTAGTTTTCGCAAAATATTTTTTATTGTAACGAGTGATGGTAGTGGTAGTGTTACCATATATGAAATTTGATGGAATTATTCACATCACGTTAACCCGTATTTTTCAATGTTGCACGAGTAATAAGTTCCATTTTAAGGGAGTCTTTCGATACTTACCCACTTCGCATCGCGCGTACGATGCTAAATCACTCGCACGCAGTAGTTCTAGCTTTTACCAGCTTTTGAAACCAATCTAAATTTTGCATTTATAATTTTTGGTATATTTTAGTTATAATAAAAGTACCAATAGATTCCGAATCTGTAATCATAATAAGAATTCCAGAAAGACATACTAGGCAGGTGAATATTTATGCAGAGTAATCATCAATTTTACAACTGAACATTCCTTTTAATTTAAATTACAAACTTTACAATAATACATAATATCGACAGTAAAATACACTAGTTACCGAACTAACTACTTGAAACTACTTCGAATTGTTCAGCAGATTAAAATCAGTCAATAACGAGAATTATTCGAAAAAATAACAATTAAAAATATATTCCTTGTTTATGAGTAACCAGCAGAACTAGATTTCGTATTGTACCAGTTTATCCTACTTGCCAGATGTTAGAAAAATCCAGGTTTAATTAGGAAACTCTAGAGTCTTGAATTCTAGTTTGGCCGGTAACAAATGCCTACAGAAACAATGTATAACATTGTTGGTGTAGTCCACTCACACATTTCAAAGACCAGAAATTAAAAGCGTAGACGGAGTTCGCCCTTAACGAATGAAGCCAAAGTAGTGGTGAAAAATAAAATAATTCGTTTATTTTTTCATTAAAATAAATCGAATAGTTTGAGTGGCTCATTGCGGACGCTCCATATGGGTACCTTGTTCTGTCACTCAGTCTTACAATTTGTTTAGAAGGAGTATGCTACCAGGTAAACTGAATGGGCCAAGGCGAGATCTGATGTCTACTGCTCTTACAGCAAAATAGTACTTGAAGCCAGCCATGAACTGTGTTAGAGTGCATGCCATCGGCAGAGGCAGAGCTTTCACATCTCCTATCTTCTTCCATAACGACGTATTGGGTGGACATGAAGTCTCCTGGTAGGCATATAACTGATAACTGGCTATTTCTTCGTAGCTGTCTTCCTGATAACCCTCTATTTTCCAGGATATTACTATGCCATTTTCAACCTTCGAAAGTTTGAGGTCTGGCGCTGGAGGTAACGCCTTCCAATTCGGCGGCTGATATTGCTTCATTGCGTCTGGTAAAGGCGCTGGATGTCTAGGATTTTGCAACTTATTAACTGACTGTAATCTAACTGCACCTGCGGATCCTCTCGTTGATTGTGACATTATTCCTCGAGGCCTTAGACCTAAAATAAAAAATAAAATGAGCATTAAATGGCTTGCTTGTTTATTTTATTATAGTATTTAGTTTAAACTCACTTACCTGGAGTAGGAACGGGTTTTAAAACGACAGTCTGACCAGGCCTTATGCTTTGATTTATGGGACAACTAATAGGGATGTACACTTTTTTAGGAGTAGAACTATTACTCGCCGCTGCAACTTGTTGTCTAGGTGCCATGAGGTTTTGAGAAGGAACTAATCTAACTGGCGGTGCTGGAGAATTTCTATTACTCATTTTAGCTGGCGGTTCATCATCAGTTAGGTCTACGGTCACAGAGGAAGATTTACTAAGTTGTCTTTTTTCTGCGGCTTTTTGTGAAGGTGAAGGGTTTTTAACTCCATTAGGCATCGCTGTGGCTGTTTTGTTTGGAGTAACTGCAGCAAGCTGAGGCATTGCACTGGGTGTTTTTGCAGTATTACTGGCAGGCACTAATCTAGGGACTGGTATAGCCTGAGCTCCTGGTCTGTTTTGCCGTGGGCTTTGAGACGGTGAGTTTTTAATATTTTGTCGGTTAGCAGGTGCATTGTTAGTGGCTTGCGGTTGAGTAGTCGGTCCAGGGGGTTTCCTTCTTGCACCAGATTTTTCCATGATGACTTGAAGGCCAACAGATCTGGTTATCTTAAGTGGAGTTATACATGTTTCAGGCATATTCTTCTTTTGCTCTTCTTGAACAGATTTTAAAACAACTTGGAGGTCTCGATTCTGTTTGGCAATAGCCAATGCCTTTTTCTTCTGCTCCTCAAGCGCTTGACTCAATGATTTAAGTTTTACTTTAATTTCACTCAAACTGCTTCGGTCCACAATGCTTTCCACTATTTTCAATATACAGAACTCTTCCAAGTCATCTCTTGTCATGTCTGATAAATTCTTTTTCGCTGTTTTGACAAAATTTTCTGGAAGAAGCGGTATTCCTGGTAAAGGTGGTTTTTCCATTTCATTTTCTTCTTGTTTCATGTCAATGTCGAAACTAGGCGGTTTCACCTCTGGAGGCGGCGTGAGTTCTGAAAAATGAATAATACTAATATTATTCACTGGATTGGTAACAAACAATAGGATAATAAAAAATAAGAAATAATTTTACGAACCTTTTTGAGTTATTGGTGAGGGCAAATGTTTTTTGTCTTCCGTCTCAAAAGTGTTTTCACTGGTTTCTAAATCTGTTTGGCCGTCTGACTTGGTGTCTTCTACATTATTACTAGTATCTACAGGTTTAGGGGTCTCAGTCTTACAAGTGTCCTCATCAATGAGCATAATGTCATCATCATCTTCTATGTTGATGCATTGTTTATCGCTAGATTCTTCTGCTTTCGGCGCCTCAGACTCCTTACTAGGAAGTTCTTCCTCATCATCCGATAATATATCTAATGTGTTACTAAGCCTACAAACTGGTTTATCTACATTTTTACTATTTATAGGAGCAGCATCATTCACTTCTGGTTTTTCTTTACTGTCAGGTGTTTTGTCGACAATTTCTTCTACATCCATCTCTTCTTTTAACTCAATAGACGATGAATCTTGAACGATCTGTGGCTCTTTATTATCAATTTCATCTTCAACTTTTCTATTATCAACTATTTCTTTATTACTATCAACATCATCTCGTTCAAGTTGAGCTTTGTTAGTATTTTCTTCTGTTGTTACACTAATCGGAGTTTCTGTTAAATCTGTAATGTGAGTTTCGGGTTCATCTATTAATTCAACATCATCGTTCTTAGGAACTTTAGGACTTTCCGTTTTTAAAGAAGTTTCCGTGCTGTTGCCAGTTTCTCGTTCCTCTACTAATTCAACATCATCATTGGGATTTGTTTCTGTTTTGACCTGTGTTTCAACATCTTCCTCTATTAATTCAATGTCGTCTTTAGAAAGTGAAACGTCTTCTTTTTCATTTGTAGAACCATTCTGTAAAACCAGTTTTTCAGTTTCTTCGTGAACAATAGTTATTTCTTCGAAATTCTCAGCTTTTATATGAATTATATCCTCTTCATCTTCGGTGATGTCACCAACACCATTATCTTGGCTACTTGCAGCATGATTTTCTTTAATATCTTCATTGACTTCTTCTTCTGTTCCTTGAAGTTCATTGTTTCCTTCGTCTTGAATTTCATTAACATCATTTGTTTCTGACGTAGCTCCATTTTGAGATTCTTCTATTTGTGTTTCTTTAAGTGATTTACGATTGATACTATCGTCTGAATTTAAGACTTCTACTTCTTCAATAGCTTGTTTATTTAAATCATCATTCACAATGACATTCACATCTCCGATATTCTCTTTATTTCCATTGCAAGTATTTGTATTGAGATCATTAATATCGCCTTTCCCAACCTTCTCAGTCTGAATATCCTCAATCGTGGACATGTCCGTATCTACAGATAATGTTGGCTCGGATTCAAGAATTAATTGCATTGTTCATTTCCTTGAATTATTTGAAGAAAACACCGGACCTGAAATATAAATAAAAAAAATCTTAGCAAGGTATTGGTTTTAAACTCAAGTCGAACTAATCTATTTTGGAATTAACCTTTGCTTCAAATCGATATATTTAAATATAAATTAAATTGAGTGTAATAAACAATAATATTACACAATAGTGTCTATCCGGCTTCTGTCAAAAACATTGACATGTGTATTGTCATTTTGAGAATAGCGCCATCTAGCGAAAAGTCCCTAAATCTAGCAGTCTAGATTCCGAACCAAGTAGTACCTACTTTCCGTGATACTAAGTCATGATCAGAACCCTAGTATATTTACGTTACCCCATGACCCTTAAAGTAAACTGTATCTAAAACCAGTGAATTTATTAAAAACATACTAATCGCAACTTATATAAAAGTTAACGAGAAACAATAAAACGCAAATGCGACAGTTTGAAAGGTAGACAGCGCCATTCGTGGTGAAAATTGGAACTAATGTAAGAGAGACAATCAATGAAGGGAAGGACGCAACCTAAATGATAGAACATAAACCATCGACTAGGTACATTGTAGAGCGGTAGCTATAGATGTAGTTTTATTCTTAGTCATACAAATGAATATTCAACAGTATTACTTGTAAAAAAAATCGACAAAGAGCTTATTTGAAATATACGACAAGTTTTGAATCTGTCTGAGGCCTTTACTTCCAAGTTTACGGATCAGTGTCTTCTAATTCGCTAATAGACAGTAATGATTACATAATAAAGAGCTCGTAAAATTTATCATCGATGTTTTGATACCTCTCAGAGTAATAACAGTTTTAATAGAAGCCATACAAATGGTAAAACGTGACAACCCTAGAGCTTTACGAAAACTTTGGTTGTCACATTAAAACTGTTAAAAGTTATTCGAAAACCCTAAAAGAAGTCTTACTTTCTTTCTAATTAACCATAGCGGTGAACATTGCAAAATACCCTTAAATTACGAAACGTTCAAGCTGATTTACAAATGTCAGATTTTGATGAAAGTAGTCAACTCTTTGAAAAACTCACAAGTTTTTTATTGCTTTTATATACTACTTGCTGTCCCAGCAAACGTTGTTTTGCCTAATAAATTATTTCTAGTTGTATGTATTTTTAATGCCACATTATAAAAAAAAAATCGTCCGAAAAAAATTTTTTTTTTCATACCTTTAACCCTTAAGGGTATGAAAAATAGCAGTTAGTTGATTCTCAGACCTACTGAATACGCAAATAAAATTTGGTAAAAATCGGGAAAGCCGTTTCGGAGGAGTACGGTAACTTACATCGTGACACGGGAATTTTATATATTAGAATACTGGATTAATACAAACACAAACTAATATATTTTATTTATCATAAGTTTGATGCATGTTATACAGCGAGGGACTCTATAAAAATGGCCTAGTAAAATTATATTGTAAAATATTATAATACAACGGTTATTGGTTAGCGTAGTGGGTAGCGTACCCATTAATAAACATGTCAAAAACACGAACAGTGAAGACGATTCGTTAACAATAAATCTGTATTCGGCATGTTTATCTAATTTATTACGTCAAACAAAACGAAAGACTGAGGAAGTACATGTAGTCCTGTATTTGGAACTATTGGAAAAAAAACCTTTTTTTTCAACCAGTAAGTATAGAGCTGACACTTTTTAGTAGTTTTCGGTGAGACCGTTTCTTGCGTCTCTTTTTTTTTGTCTCCCTGTCTTTTTTTTATATTTTTTTTTCAACGCCGCTTTTAAAACCATCACCTTTAAAAATTGCCACCGTCTAATTATCACGATGCATAAACATACATACAAAAACAAAACAAAAAGTTTTGTTTCAAGTATACCTAAAGAAAGTGCTCTAGAAACCTTAAATTACAGATGTAGTGTGGAACCGACAGAATAGGTACCTTCTACTCTTGCGCTTACAAATAAAAAATGATACTATATTGTTCATAGTTTATAGACGCTTCAAAACCCGCAAGAGAAGCTCTTGGTTACGAGCAATTCAAATCCAAACATTAATACTATTAATAATACTCGATGGGCCCCAAAATAAGTATGGTCTCTACCTCTATTATTATTTGCGACGTGTATAAGTCTTTAACGAAATTACAAAGAGAGTATTAGGTGGAAGCTGACGTGACTTAACAAACGGTATTGCATTACTCTTATTATCTTTATATAGATAACTTATCTGACAAATTTATTTTAACGCTACGGAAAAGAAAAGGGAGGAAAAATGTCAAAAAATCAAGTTTAGAAATTTACATTCCTATTAGTCATTTTAAGAAAGAAAAAGCATTTAAAACAATATGTTATGAAACGCAATTATTCTTGTTCTATAGAACGATTAATCTAAATGAATAAATTTGGTTATATTAAGGACCCTAAATAGAAGTAAATAGTAAACAATTAACTAAATCGAGAACGGCCGTAGAAGCTGAGGACGGTGATAGAGATAGGCCATCTTTTAATGTCAAAAATACGAGACAGACTAAACAACCAATTCCAGAACAAATCGTAGATAAAACTATTAGGGGCAAGGCAATGACATTTCGGAACGGTGCATTACTGAAAAGCTTTAAAAATGTCTGGTAAACGGAAGAACAACCGATGTTCGACTACAATTTTCCTTTTCTATTGGAACCATTTGAAGAACCTTCAAACCAATCAACGCAATCCAGGTGAACTGAGACAGACCGTAGAACTTCAGATGAGCTTCAAGCTTGTTTTGCATACCTTTTAAACCAGCTACGTCAAACCATCTCAGTCATCTTTTGAATCTACCAACAACACCAAAAATAAAAAACAACAAACCGTGTTGAATAAAACATGTAGGGCCCTTTACCGTTAATATAATTGAAGAGCATGATGAAGTTTAGTATATTAGTCTAATGATGAATGGGCGTATATTAAATAAAGTACTATACTCAGGGTCGGGAAGAGACAGCCTATGACAGGAAGCCAGTATGGTTCCAAGCTGCACGGGTATTGATTGCGAACGATGAGCTACGTGTACTACGACACTTGAGGCAGGCGATTGTGCGAGAGAAAGGGATAGAGCCACAGTATACATAGCTTTCTGTCTTCCTCAACAGCCTTTGAACAATGTCCTTTTATTTGAAACTGACTATGATATAGACTGACATTATCCTTTCAAAGAGGTAGTTTGCTTTTTTTACTCGTTTTGAATGACAACCCTTATACTGTGTCACTCCATTGAGCTTAATAATATTTAAATCCTAATTCCTAGTGATTTAATTACGCTTTTTTCCGAACAGTAAGTTAGTTTGTACTAGCTGTTGCCCTCGGCCACGCCCGTAAATGATCCCAAGGGAACATGATACAGGGAACAATCGGGATAAAAACTATTCTATCCCATGTGTTAATCCTGGTTACAAACTATCTATTCTGTGTACATATTACACATTAAATTGAATCGAAGTTACTGTAATTTTTAGAAAGCATTAATTAGTTACTCCATTTTTTTTCTACGAGCAATTGAGGCGTAAAAATTAGCCGTACCTATTGTCTCAAGTAATTGAGTAGGTGTGCAAAAAATAGAAATATGTGTTTAAGAACCCCATAAATTATAACGGTAAAACACATATTTTGCAACAAAAAAGGGGCAAGTACGAGTAGTATCGGAAACGGAGTATCAAAGAATTCTTATTAAATAAAATAGGGGCCCATTTCCCTCTTTCAGTTGTACAGTAACCGGTATGTGAATAGACCAAGCAGAACTGGCACCCAGTGACGGACCTTGTGTAGAAAAGTTATCTTTGGACTGTGTATAGACCTAAGGGTTTACAAATCTAAAAGGATTCAAAATACAACAATGGAGATATTAAAATAATACGAGATTCATGATATAATCATTAAAACGTGCAACGATAAATCAATTGTGTAGCAATCCGACCATCGAAACGGTTGAAAAAGACAAAAATGACATTGTTGTTGCATTCCGATGATACCAACCTAACGGTATAAACTACAACGTAACAATAATAAAGAAGCAAAGCCATAGATTAAAACATGAAATATGCAGTAGGTAAAAAAAAATGAAGTAGGTCACAAATAGGCCATTATGTTATGCCAAGATTAATAGGCGATGTGTTGAACAGCATACATCTAATTTAATGCATTTGATGTGGACGATTTATACAGGGTGTAAGGAACACCGTGACTTTTCCGTGGGACCTGAGTTCTAGACATGATTCCAGACCCCACTGCGTTGGAATTTTTCATCGGTCTTTTCATGAAATTTGCAGTTTTTTTTCGCGTTTTTTTTAATTTTATGTGTCATAAAATCATTTTTCCTACGTATTTCAATAATATTTTCATAAACAAAATCATTATTAAGCCGTTTTCACAAAAAAAGGCAATGTAAATGAAACACTAAAAACTGCTCCCGATCAGCTGATTCGTAAAGGTACTCGTCGGTCATCGCTCTCTTGCAAATCTAACCGAAAGTGACGTCAAAACCGAACCAATACTCATGAGCGACAAGCGTAAGAGATAGCGCAACTATTGCGCGCGCACTCGCACGCATTATTCGTAATCCTGCCTACTATTCCTTTAAAAAAAGCCGCGCGCTTTGTAGGCACCGCTAGCCGCCTTTGTCGACACCGCCAGCGCGTCGCCGACACCTACAGCGGTATCGGCGAGTGACGTACCTGTGACACTGGATAAAATAGTACATCGATTTTTGTTACACGGGTTCCATGTTATAAAATAGAAAATTACCTTCTCAGCGTTTATCAACTTATCACGAAATTTATTAAAACCTTTTATTATTAACAGTTTGTTTTTGTTTAGAATTCTGTAGTTCTAAAACATGTTGTTATAAACAATAATTTATTTTTTCTAAAATTACTGTCTGTTTTGTTACTAATATCCATCATCTACAAATGAAATTCCTGCCTAAAAATTTTTATCATTTTTTTTCCTAGGAACTGCTGAATAATTATTCCAGTCACATAAAACAATTATGTTCTTACACAAAAGTACATTTTGTGATTAATCAATTTTAAAGGTTTAAGTTAAGTACTTTATTGTCAAGAATAATTTTACGATATTCACTTCGACCTCATGTAATTTATCGATAAAGAATCATAGGTACCTAGGTCCAACACTACTCAAAGGTAAAACCGAAAGTTCGGCTTTTTTCAAAATAGTACCTATTTTTACTCAGTTTGTTCCTTACGCTAATCGAATGTGCATGTGCAATCGGGTAATTCGCGGACTAATTATCGTGTAGGCAGACAATTTTATTGTGTTAAGTGATATAAGTGCGTGTGTTGTGTGTGTATTATTTAAATTACGATCCTAGTAGCTCGATAGATTATTTTACCGCCCGGGAGAATGGCAACATGCTAATGTGTTATGGCGAAGCACGTGGCAATGCAAGTCTCGCGATGAACATTTACTGGACGCGGTACTTTTTGCCCCGGGTTCAGCAGCAGATTTTTCGCCGCGCCAAAATTTGTGTGCACGTAGATGGCGGACATTTCGAAATTTTCGAACCTTATCTGGTTAGAAGTGAGCGAGATTAAGGTAAGAGTAGGTTTGATTTAATAATACACAATACACAGATTGAAGTCAGAATAGTGTAAATTGATTGGTATTTTTTTGTGATTGTTTTTCGTTACATCACAACATTTTTATAAAATGCGCGCGCGTTTCGAATGTTTCGATCGTGTCGCCGAGTGTCGCCCTCCTACCACATTACAGTTCGTGTAAGTACGTACGCTGAGCGTAAGGATCGCGCGGTAACCAATTCATTGCGTGCTCAAAAATGACTAAATCTATAAATATTAATCTCCGACGGTAGCGACTTCTTTAATATTAATTAACACGTTATTTTAAAGTCATTATGCGACTTTGGTGGTACGGTGTTCCTTACACCCTGTATAGGCGCCATATAGATAAAATAAAAATAAAGACGATTAAATAAATTGTACTTAAGTGTAATTTTTATCACAAATGCAAAACATTAGTTTAATGTTTTGAGATCAGCCATCCAAGATGGCGTCCGTTCGCGGTGTCGTGCGAAATACCGGAATAAATTCCCGACCACTTGGTGCAGACCTGGCGCTGATAGCTAAGCGCTACAAGACGAAAAGAGAGATACCGCTATCTCCCTCATTTTAAGCGCAGCCAGCGCGCGTGCGAAAGAGCGAAATATATTTCTCGAGGACAAACGGAAATAAATCGAATGAGGTGAATGTGGAAACGCAAGCAGTACAGGAATAGGGCTATTGAACGGGAACCTACTAGCCAAAAAGTGATAAGGGGCCTAATCCCTTGACAGCCCAACCCCCGCAAGATTTCGTCTATCAGCTTCGAAGAAACAACTTTATATGAGACTTGGCTAAATAAATTCATTATTTATTTATTTATTTATTTATTTATTTATTTATTTAATAATCACACTAATCTACCATTACAGGTTACTTAACCTAATGCGGTAGCTAGGACTTAACAAAGGTTTATATTAAAGGGTATTTATGTGAACTAGGGTTTCAAAGATTGAATTATTATGCACATAGTTGCAGGTCTAGATTCCAGCGACTGTTTTAATATGTAATCTTCTGATAATTCCGATATGCATAGGCAATAAGTTAGCCTGATACACATGCCCATCATTGCTCCTCCTGGAATTGCTTGTTGCTTCATCCACTTTTCTCCTAGATATGAAATCCTTACTATTTACGATTCCCATGTTTAAAATTTCTGTCATTCCGCGAGTTCTTGGAGTTCTCTGAATAAATTGGTTTCCAAGAATTTCAAAATCTTTGATTGATTTGTATCTTCTATAACTTAAAGTCTTAGATGCATTTTGTAATTGTATTATTTATTTCATATTTATTTTGGTTATCAGTTTGGTTTTGGTTATTATGGTCTAAAATAATATTTGAAATGAAGAATAATAATAATATTACCGAAATGTCATCTTATATTTTCCCGCCAGATTATTTATAATCTGTACTATAAAAAAAAAAACAAGTTTAAGCAGGAATTTAGCGTCAACACAGACTACAGTCTCGATTTAATCAGACAAGTAAAATTATGAATTAAAATTTGATAATATCAGATAAAATTGTGTACACGACTTTATTTGTTTATAACATTGGCATAGAAGCTATAATAGATTGGCTGCTAAAAAATGTTAATACTTAATCTTAAGTATAAAAAATAAATAATTAAAAAAAGTAATAAAATATCGAATAATTAATAAAACAAAAATAACGAAACAAAAAATATAAACATAATATACCGAAAATAAATGTAGCTTCTCAATAAAAAAGGAAGTCACAATAACATAAAAAAAAAAAAGAAACACTCAGAATAATTACTCATACAATTTGGAACAGAGAATAATGCCGTATGTTTACAATCACTCACCTCGACTACTACGCAAGAGAGTTGGTCAGTAGAAGAACTATTGAGAAGAATATAAAACACAGTGTGCGGGCGTCCGGTTCCGCGACCGAAGCGGCACTGACTCAAACCAAACAGCAGACAGAGAGAGAAGAAAATGGCCGCCCGCAATACGACGAGAGCGCACAGACGGAACACGAACACAGAGTAATGGTACCGTAGAGAATCGAGTTGCGTTATCGTGAAACGTGGGAGTGAGACAGCTTTAACGACATACCGCGCGAGTGAAGGGGGAAGCGAAGCGCTACCGGCAGGCAGCGCACGTTGCCCCTAACTTTGTTCATTACTCTGTACAATAATACCCAGCGAGGTCAT